>NW_019735571.1:429899-506618 GCF_002891405.2 Cryptotermes secundus | reverse complement strand
CGCCACTAGCGGAAAAAAAAAAAAAAAGAACAGTGGCGGACTAAATAGGCCCACATCGAGATCATGACTATCTAATGACAATCTGGCATTACTTGTTCTAGGACACAATAAACGTCACAATAGTCAAGAAAAACATAAACGTATTAAAGAGGTTGTACAGAAATAAGCACAGAGAAAACTTATCATGTTTCATCATCAGAATACAGGATAAACCATAACATAAAGACAGCTAATAGATCCTCTGAAAATGCGTACAATTTAGAATATTCTAGAACGACTGTAACATTTCAAGATTTGATTCATGAAGAAATTAAGACCACATTAGACTCGCGGAATGCTTGCTATCATGAAATTCATAAATTTTTGTCCCCTTGTCTGCTACCTACAAATGTGAAGATTAAACTAAATAAAATTACAAATTTTCCTGCAGATCTGTATGAGTTTGAAATTTGGTGTTTCAGTTTATGGAAAGAACAGTGGCTGAAAGTGTCTGAAAACAGTGTGTTGAGGACAACACTAATACCCAAAAGGAAATGCTAGATCGCAGCTACAAGTAACTATAGCGCTATCGGTAATTCACACACTGCGCAGTTCACTACAGCAAGAACTACGTCTTCTCAGCCTATGTCTTCACTGGTCGTTGCCTGGTAACGGTTTCAACAATGGACGTGCCCTTTCCTCTGGGTTCCAGAACTGTCCCCGTTCCCCACCTACCAACTTCACCGCAGTAGTCCTCTAACTCACTCACTCACCAACTCGCTCCATTCTACTTCAATGCACTAACACAATTCGGTTGGTCGAGCGATATAGCCTTGGAGCGGACCACGTAGAAAACATCGCTTCCAACAGAACTTCCACTAAAGCATGGGCCACTGCCTAGTAAAAGCTACAGTACTGTTGCGTATTTACGAAGCTATTGTCTAGCAATGGCCGTTGTTTCGTTTCGTGGTCGCTGCCTAGCAACGGGTCTATATGCCACAATAGGTTAGGCTTATTATTTATTACATATTCACTTAAGATACATTTAATTAGTATACATTTGCTTCAGGTACTGGGAAAGCTCGCTTAGTCAAAAGCAGAACCAACGGAACTTCGTTTAGAACTGTTGTTCTAAACTTATAAACCGGAGAGATCTACGTTTCATATAATATGCGAAATCCTAAAGGATAAGTAATATCTGTATTGATACTTAACTCAGATTATTAATGTACGCACCGAGTTCAATTCCGGGCGTGATTAGCCTCTTGCAGCGTTAAAATAAGTGAAATAACACCAATACAGAGCATGAAGAGTAATTCTTGCTTCAGCTCAGATTCTCTCCAGAGCTGTTGTCTCGCAGTCATTAGACAGATTTTCTATAGGTAGCAGCACAATCCAGCTTCATTAGTCTAGTCAGCAGACGACTTTGTGAATGTTCAAAGGCTGGTTTCAGTAGTCATAATGGTGACCGTGCCTCAGGATGCACTACCGAAGATATGCGTTTTTTGTCGGCAAAAGGACTCCATGAAATTCATAAAAAAAGTCTGCTGTTTACGGCAAGAAGTGTCTGTCACAACTGGGCCGAGAGGATATTCTGGTAGCCCAGCATCACCCCAGAAATCAACGGTGGAGCGTTCTTCTGAATTAGGCAGTACACGTTCAACATTCCAAAATAATAATACTCGTATAATGGTGGCACTTAGTATTTGGACACATGAATGCACTTTCGGATAGTGATATGGATGTGCATGAGGCGGCTTAAAAGGGCCCCATACGGTGCTTTCCCTCCAGTCATTCAATACGGAACTTCACCCCTCCCCCACCACTCTTACAAGTCTCCAATTTACCTCAGAAATTGTGCTTGGATTATTTATTTTTGGAGCAAGAAACCACCTACTGTGAGGGAACTATGTACCTGTCATGATATGGGCAGCCATTTAGTCAGATCACTTAGTCCATACTTTTTTAACGGAAGTGTCAATCACATGGCTTATCTAAACATGCTTCAGGTGTGGTTCATTTCACTAGGTGGGAGAGTTCCTGAATCAATACGCATCCTGCAGCAAGACGGTGCATCGACACAGTGAGCTCTCTCAGTCCGAGAACATCTCAGTTACGCTTGCTGTGGACGCTGGATAGGGCGAGGATCTGACATGGCATGACCACCTCGAAGTCCAGATTTGACACCATGCGATATAATTCACTTCGGAGCATTAGAATACAGGAGACTTCAATGTAGCTAACAAGCGCCCATGTCTGCCTTTAAGACATTCGGCCTTCAACGTGGAAGAAAACTGTCGGAAAGAACATGAGAATGGACCAAACAATACTCCGAAATTGGAGGGGAAGTACACATATGCTACAATTTTACTGCAGAAAATTTTGTGGCCACTCGTATGTTAATGTGGCATATTTGCTCAAAGCAAGAAGTGTGGACCCAGAGAATCAGCCGTTTTCAGTGAAAAGCTCTGAAACATTCCTTTATCGGCAATGGCTGGTAAACGCGTTCTCAGGGCAACGGTTACGCATGTAACAAGAGAGGTGCTGTTAGAACTGGCGTTTTCTGCTCCGTCCGTGCAAAGGGATTAAGACAATTGGGACAAAAGTGTCAGTTCTGTACGGGAGTCTGTGAGGAAAAGAGGCAGATGGAACGGAGCCGCCGTTCAGAGAGGACTTGAGCGAGTGAAGCTGAAGTATCACTGTTATAAGTCGTTGTCAGGGAATGGCTGAAGACACAGCAGGCTGGAAAAGACTTAAAGGGTGCTGTGATGATTTTTGAACTGTTGAGATTAGCGATGGCGCTGTAATTGCTTGTAGTTCCCAGTCGTGTGTATAAGTGGTTAATGAACCAAATATCCAATCCAGCCTCCGTCTATAGTCACACCCATAATGCGTGACATTAACAAGCCACGCTTATTCAACATTAAAGGGTTTCACATTCGATCGCTACCATTGCCTCTAAAAGTAAAGTAAATGTATCCCTGTAACAGGCCGTGGAGGCCCATAGGGTTCTGAGATGCTGAGGTTCCCACATTTTCGAGACAATCGGCTCATAGATGGCGGTAAAGTTGAATGGTTCCCGGAACATAGCATATATTAATCATCTCTAACAACTGATAATATACAATACAACTATATTGAAATTGATCGACAACATATGAAGTTTAATAAAACTGCCACGTAGTATGTGTGACTATAGACGGGGTTTTGGGTAATTGGATTTATTGACAACTTACAGGTCTAACTACAAATAACTGCAACACTATCACTATTTCCACACTTCACAGTTCACTAAAGCATACAGTCTAGTGTTCTCAGTGTTACTAGACGTTTCTTGGTAACGGCTCCAACAATGGTCATTCCTCTGCCTCCGGCTCAAGTTCTCCCTTCAGAGTCCCGTACAGAACTGCCTCTCAAACAATGAAGCTCCAAACCTTGTCTCGCTTATTACCTCCCGGCACTGACCACGCAGAAAACACAGCTCTTCCACTGTTGTCCAACTGTTGCATTATTAAGAATCTGCTGCCTAGCAACGGGTACGTGTTTACCGAGCCACTGCCCAGAAACGGCCCTGGTACATCCACCCATCTCGCTGTCGTTGAATAGCAAGGACTCTATAGGCTACACAATGTTATGCGGTTTGCGGACATCATCTTAACTGTAACTGTGCACAGTCTTAAAAAAATCTTAGAGCCCCTACATAACAATGATAGTTTTACTACTTGCATAATTCAAGTGTACATTTCCCTCAAACGAAGGTCAATGCTAATTGTGGCAGGCAGTGACACTTCAATTTCAATCTCCATATGGGCCATGTGGCCTTCGTGCATTTCTATTATAAGTATTTAGCAGGGTTACAACTGTCTTATACGAGCAAGCATAGAGTGGCTAGGAGTCTGTGGTGGGTATAAGACTGTTTCCCATTAACGCTTACAAGATTTGAAACATAATACAGTAACAGTTAATAAATAATAAGGATATACGGTAAAGTGTATATAGTCATGCTCGGGAGGAAGTCCCCCACAGCATAGGCAGCTAGAGACGAACTTCTCACCGCGGAGTCCCTGGTTCAATCCCGTGTGACTTCATGTAATATTCGTGGTGGACCAACAGACAAAAACACATTTTCCTAACGACTACTATTTTACAGTGGAGCTGCTTTCGTTAATGATACCAATAAAGTTTTCTTCATACTTTCATTACACATCTTCACTAGACCTGCAATCACTTCTCTTCCCTTTCTATGAATAATAGCACCACGATTTTGTATCCCCGCCATAATTACTACAGTGACTGGAACGTGTCAACTAAACCACAGACAATGAATACGTTATGTAACATTTGAGGCTTTCATGGCGGTGACTATGAAGAAAGCAGTCTTCTGGGATTTGGCACCGTGTATATGTGGTGTTAACCCACGTTTCGAAGGAACGTATCGCCTCCATCTTCAGGGTAGAAGGAAAAATATAAGAAATCCGCAAGAGAAGAGACCGTGAGAACCGTTCTTCCTTCTACCCTGAAGATGGAGGCGATACGTTCCTCCGAAACGTCGGTTAACACCACATACATGGTGCCAAATTCCAGAAGACTGTGTTCTTCAATGAGTACGTTAGGTCGTATTGCTGGGGGTGGTACACAATCGGCGACTGAAACTGCAGTAAATAATAACTGCACAAGAAATATGATCGTACAGATCTGAACAAACAGTATCGCTTGTTATGCAGTACACGAAACTTCAACGAGAAAAGATCAATTCGCTTTAGTTCGCAACACATCTGAGCATGCACAATGCGTGTCTTCCCCGAATGCAGATAAAATGTTGAGAATTCTTGACGCTCACATACAGCAATGACGCGAGCCTAACCAAAGCTTCGTCTTTAAGGCAAACCCAATCATTATACTTATCAGCTGCCCGGCCTTATTTTCACCTCATGGAACCCTAGAGAATGGTACCAGCGTAACTGTTTTTCCATGCACATAAGCATAAACTTTATTCTGCAATAAATTTCCATTACCGGTACTCCTATAACCAAATTAAAATAATCGCGTTGTTCAGCACCTACTATGGGCAACTGTTGCATTTTCAGCCCTTTCACCTCATTTTCTTGGGAATATCACGATGTGACCGGTTTCGGGATTTGTTAGTAATACTCGTATATCCCGAACAGATCGCTTTATGCATTAAACTGTATGTGGTCTTCTACAAACCGCCATATAGACAGGGATGGAGTCAAACTGGTTTTATATTGTCACGTTTATTAGTGTCTATGGACGGGTTTTGGATTGGCGAATAAATTTATTAACACCTTATACAGTATCGTCACGCCTTCACTCTTGCGTGCAGGCAACATCTAGCAACGGCTGATGTTTACAGTCACCTCTGAGCAACGAGTATACACGCCACAATATTATATTGTGGATGCCTGTTCCGCAATTTAAATCGTCAAAAATTTGCATCTAGTCGCTGCCACTTAAACAGAAAACCGTGTATGATAGTTAGAAACTCAAAATGGACAAAGATGGATTCTGTGAAGATAGAAGATACAATTTTACGATTTCCCGTTAAGTTTCGGTTCCAATTTTCTAATTTTGGCACAAGACGTTACAAATCTTGGTGAAATAAACGGCGGAACAGTGACCGGAGGAGCAATGACATCGAAATCGCCTCAAACAGTCAATATAAACTCGTACTATTTTCTGCAGAAGAACAATTAAATCGCAACTGGCAGGAACCGATTAATAATCTCTATCTCCCTTCGCATATAGGTCTGCCTGCCTCGCTGATTTCATTAAAGCTGTCGGTCCCGAGCTAAAAGCGCCAGTTTTCCAATTTCACTATTCACAAGAACATGGCACAGATCGTCTAAACAAATTTATAGGAAACAACGCATCTACGATTTAATTACGTTTCGCTTTCGTTATAATAATCTAAAAGTTATAACGCTGAGACGGGGAGAGGGAAGACCTATGTACAAAATTTGTCGGAAAACTAAGAGAAAAGATCGCCTGGGACTTCTAAGAGTAGAATGCAGGATAAACCTCTTTGAAGCACAGTGATCTGACCCAACTCAATTAACTCCACGAAGCAGAATCTTTCTTTATAAGCTAACAGTTGCTCAGCTACTTAAAAAAATCCCAGCATTTTGTGAAACGTGAAAGTTAATTACAGCGTTAGCGGCCTCCGTAGTCTAGGGGTAACGTTCCCACCTCATGACTCAAGGTACGCGGGTTCAAACCCGGCCGTGGGTCCCGTGTCGTAGCTGTACGGCATGTAAAAGAACCTCATGTCTCCAGAGGAGGCCACTGAGCTAAATTAAGAACATTTCCCGTCCAACAGTAGTCTCTAACGCCTCTGGCAGATGGGGGAAGCATCGAGATACCTCTGAGCCAGCCTCGCTGCCTGAGTCGGGACTGATGGTAAGCACCAGTACCGGTAGCGTATAGAGACTGGTAGAAGATCATAGGGGGAAGCACAATAGATCAAACTGGTCGCGGTGCATGGGGAAACCCACCCCCTCTAATAATAACAATAATAATTACAGCGTTCGCAAAAGCCCGCCACTGGTCCTTATTCTGAGCCAGGCGAAACAGGTTTCACACCCTCACATCCTGTATCTTTTATATATTTTTAATAGTATCCACGCATCTAGTCTACGTCTTCCAAGTGATCTCTTTTCTGCAGGTTTTCTTACCAAAACTATGCACGCATTTCTCTTCTTTATTCTGTTGGCTACATCTCCCGCCCATTTCATCCTCCGTTATTCGATCATCACAAGAGTTTGCGAGTACAAATTGCGAAAGATTCTCACTGAGAGTTCGTCAGCATCCCAAGTAATGTAAAGCTATCCCTGTAACAGGCCGTGAAGGCCCATAGGGTTGTGAGAAGTCGAGGCTCCCACATTATCTAGATAATCGGATCAAAGATGGAGGTAAGGTTGTCAGCCTTAGGCGCCGGCCGCGCTTTACTCCCCAGGAAAATTATTTAATTAATTCCTGGTACTCATTTCTGTTAGAGGCTGAGTGAACCCCAGTGCCATAGTAAGGCTGGAAGGATTAGGTCAATTGAAAAACATCGAATGACCTCATCGGGATTTGAACCCGCGACATTCCGGCTTGTAGCACAGTGCCTCAACCAACTACGCTACCTTGTGCCCGCATCAGCATCCTATTACACATTCTCCTCAGCACCCTGTTCTTCTCATACACTCTCAGTCCATGCTCTTCCTTTTAACGGCAGAAACGATGTCTAACATCCATACAAAATGACAGGCAAATTTATAGTTTTGTATATTATAACCTTTACTTTTTCACACTGAAGACGAGAAGGCAAATATGCATCGCCTGCTTGAGCATTAGCAGAGCCCTGCATTTTTCAAAAGAATTTAGGTCTATTTATGTGTTACGGGGGTGGCTTAGGATAAACTGATTACTTCCCTAAATAGCAATAGCCGATGTATTTTGTGAGATGTAGGAAGCGAACTTTTGAATGTTATTTAAATGAATTTCAAATGCTTAAATGGAACTTCAACGTTGGTACCTGGCTCTGGGCCGAAAAGGAGAGTCGGCTCCTCAACTTGCCAGGCTATATGTGACAGCAATACGGCGATGTACGTAACCGAGTGTCGTATAACACCGTTCCTTGGTGAAAGTCTTTTAAAATGACCATAAACATATTCGTCCTTGGGGTTAGTAATCCTGTCGTCACAGCAGACAAGAGAGGGGAACACAAAAGCGTGAAGTTCCTTGTTCCAATTGATATCAGACATTTCTCATTCCATACCTTGTTTCAAACTCATGACTGGTTCAAAGTCCTGGGGTTCCTCCATCCTTTCGACAGATAAACAAAGCCATGCTTCAGCGAAATTTTCTCAATGGCAACAGGTTCAAGTTTGTAAAAAAAAATGACAAATGTTACGAAGGTCATTTCCATCACAACCGATTTATGAAAAAACGTTAAATCTGGTTCTGGTTTTCCGGATGTACTCATCAAAAATTCAGGATGTCTCCTTGCCTCTCTTCCGTTATACTCCGAAATTTCAGGTCGATAATATAGGGAAGGGCAGAGTTATGTGACTACTAACGGGTTTTTGATCGATGACTGGATTTACTGGACTCTTGATACACAACGCGTGACTGCGTGACTGTGTGACTAGTCACTCCCTTCGTTTTGGAGGGGACCGACTCTTCCACGATGCCCACTCACTCACTTTCCGCAACCCGATGAAAATCCCGACTGCTCGCTTCACGACCTCCAACTCGTGTTTGTCCGAAGGCCTCATATATTGTCTTCTTGCTTCCCGGACGTGGCTCGTAGCTCCTGTCTCCTGCTTCGTCCTCTGATACTGTTGTCGGTTGTCTTGCCAGGTCCCCTACGACTACGTCCCTTGCGCAGTGCAGGAACAGTACGGAGGATCAACCGCCCTCGGGTAACGACCTACTTCTGCCGGGACCCACCATCGCCTTGGGTCCCTTTCCTCAGCTTTCGGCGGAACCTTACGGCTAGATGTCGGTCCCCATATCGGTTCTCCAGTGCTCCGACAGTCTCCCCTGGGACCTTTCCTAGACACGCTTCCATCTTGGTTTCTACTTCTCCCCGATTCGCCACAATCTATTCTAGGCATGCCTCCGCTGTCTCTAGACTGACATCCACCAAGACTTCCATCCATTCTTGGGTGGCTTTCATTACGGCCATCCACTCCTCACGGTTAGCTTCTATCTCGGCTTGGTGGGCATCCATCCAGGAGACGAGATTACCTCGAAGGATCTCAACCTTCTCATTACTGACACTATTTCAGCCATCATTAGTTCCATTTTCAAGTATGGCAATGTAATGATCTAATTCAGTTTCCAATCGAATAATCCGATCCAATCCCACTTCTGACACAAGTTGTCACGTGTATGATTGTGACTACAGACGGGTTTTGGATTAATAACTTGAATTTATTGGACTCTTTGACAATGCGCGTGACTACACTTTACAGTTCACGATCCGCAACTGCTAACTGGTCCTGCTTATAACAGCTCGGCACGGACAGTGTAGAAAACGTCTCTTCCATTGTTGCTCCTCTGCTCTTGTTGCCGTGGAAATATATTTGTTTGTGGAGCCCTTACCTGGCATTGGCTGTTGTACAGCTGCCTAGAAACGGGTCTATATGCCATAATACGAAACTTGAAATTCTCACGGCCGTGATTATGAAGAGTTACAATCAAGGAATTTTAGAACTGACTGAAAGAAGACACTACAGCCGCTTCCACAACTTCTACCGGTAGGTATAGTCTGCTGCGTCATTTCCTGCTTGGAACAAGGCCTTGTTCACACGGGTTTCGCGAAGTTGCGAGTTACTGCAGTTAACTACAAGTGTTAAGCTACTTGACCTGTGTGAACATTACCTCGTTCCAGTCACGAAGCAAGTACTGGATTTTAGTAGGCAGGCGATTGAAGTGAATAAAAAACGTCTATATTCACTGACGCTCTTGCCTTCCCCCATCAGCTTTCCCAGTCACTGAGCTTAAACTTGTTTGTTTACTGGATCCGTGTGAAAGCACAGAATTCCTTCCAGTACAGTTCTTAAGAGAGGGCCGTATTTGGGAGGTGTCTTTTGCTTTTCATTTATTATTTCAGTGATACCCCATCTGCACTTTCTTTCTTGCTCAAAGATGCCGGTAAGGTGAGATAAGGAAATAACGTTCAAATTTGTTGAAATATTCAAAGAGCAAGAATGCTTGTGGGATTTATCTAGCGCTCAGTATAGAAACCATCAAGCAACAGAAACTGCACTATTGAAAACTGTGGAAGAAATTGAAATGACTGAATTTGGAACAGAAGAGGAGGAACAAAAAATAAAAAAACTGCGCTCGACTTTTTTCTCAAGAACTGTGACACACAGAAAAATCAAAAAAATCTGGGGCTGGTTCGGTACATTCGATTATTTACGTGCCGACACTGAAACTGTACAAGTGAAACGGAGCCCTCAAAGAAATTCGGTACGAGCGTTATTTTTATTTATTACTGCTGTGTTATAAAGGCTGATAGAGCTGCTGACAATTTTTAACATGACTTTTCACTATAAGCATGTTTAACTTACAATACCATTCTATTCTGCCAAGGTACTGTTCCTTCGTTTGTATCAATTTCTCATAACCTTCGCCTCCATCGAAAAATCGTTATTTCCAACATGATATATATCAGACAATCCTGTAGTTTCAGGCTTCCATGTTCCCCTAATTATAAGCCTTACATCAATGCCCTCTTCATCAACAGAACCTCGTGATAAGTACCTGGTGAATTACGTCTTAACTAGTTGTACATGGCACACGAAGCTGTACCAACATCACACGCAATTGATTTTTCAAATACGCGGAATCTGTTTGCAAATATCCCGAAAGACTTTTTCACTATGGGTGGGCGCTAGAAGGTCTGGAGGGCGTGGAGAAGTGAAAATTAATGACCCTACCAGGACTCGAATTCCGACCCCTTGGTAGTTCAGCCCGTAGCCAGTCGCTGTACCGACTGCGCTATCCTGATTCCACGACGTAACAGGAAGGAAGGAAACAAAATAACAGAGACAGAGAAATAAAGAAAGGAAGAAAGATAAAAAACAAGACAAAGAAAAACATGAGACAGAGACAAAGGGAGAAGACAGCGATGAGGAGGAAAAGAGACAAAGAAAGGTGGAAGAGAGGCAACGAAAAGAGGCGAGAGAAAGAAATATAAGGGAAACAAAGAAAGAGAGCGAGAAAAATAAAAGAAAGAATAGTGAACGTGCTTAGCATCAAACGGACCGGCAGCGGCTTATTTGTACCGTTACTGTGTGCTGGATAACCAACAATTAAGGCGAGAGTTCGCAGACAACTGCTGAATCCCTGTTAATGACAGTGCGACGAAAAGGTAAGTTAAGAATCAGGTGCATGTGTAAAACCTTACAGAAACAACCAATCGCTACACTCGCATCAGCCTTAGAGCCTCCAGGATTCCGGCAACCGGTTCTGCTGCTGGGAACGCACAGAGCAATGCCGGTAGTCTACCTCACATGCGGAGTTCAGCGAGACGACGACTCTCATCCTCAGGTTTTAAACAAATCTTGTCACGTCTTTACTCTGCTTGCTGCTCAGTTGCACAGCTAAGTCTTAAACTCTATAAGATGGCGATAATACTCTTTCCGAAACGTCGGGGCGCTTTTGGCAGATCTGACGGCATCATACCCCAGAAGACAGTTCTCTTCAGTCATAGCCTTGAGAACCTCAAATTTCACATTGATTACAGCATATTCGGCGAACAGCTTCTCTAATGACGAAAGCGTATATTATCTTTGAACTACTGAACCACGCAACGCAATGAACTGTATAATATTAGCAGCGCACATTACCCATTGGCTCCCGACAACATGAAAGAAGAGGGATCGATTCTCTAGGAAAATGGTAACCTGCTAGCCAGTGCAGCAAACAGCAGAAGGAATTTGACAAAGCCCATGCGTGGTCTACTGCAGTAACAAACGCGAAAATACTCGCAGCTTATAACATTTTGAAAGATTATTCTTAAATCATTTTTAAATAACAAATTGTGGATTTAGGGACACCTAATTATTAAACTGCCGGTACGGTAGCCGAGCGGTCTAAGGCATGTACTGTCTTCGCTCGCTCGGAAGCCGGGATCGTGGGTTCGAATCCCGCTCAGGGCATGGATGTTTGTGTACAGGTAGAGGCCTTGCGACGAGCTGATCACCCGCCCAAGGAGTCCTACCGAATGTCTAAGATCTAGAAAAACCGAAGTGAACGGAGAAGTTCATGGAGGTAGGCCTAGGCCCACTGGGGCTGTAGTGCCAAGAAAAAAAATTATTAAGTTAGGTTTAACTTGTTGTCATGTATATCACTTTATCACATATACAATTTTCACTTTATCACATATACAATTTTTATTCTAATTTTTATTCTTATTTTATTGTATTTTATTGCTAATTTTAACCAAAGTCTAGTCTAAGTATTGTCTAGATTGTGAATTGGATATAAACTAACTTGTACGAACCATTTATAAAAATGGGAATGTTAGCGCTGCAGTTCGGTAATAATATTTACATATTTAGGCTTAAAACTGTCTGCCACTGAAACTGAAATCCGGGTCACAGTATCAAGAAGACAACATCAACCAGTCCGACTCTGAGTTCCCCCTCCTTGCCGTCTTCGTCTCTTTATTACATAACACTACACGTTTCGGCATAACCGGCCATAACCAGGTGTATAAGGTGCTGAGCTGAAGGAAACTGCTGCTCTGCTATTACTCTGTTCTGCTTTTCATTTCTGATGTAAAGGCTTCAGAATACTGTAGGTTATTCTCTGGCGGTTAGGCGCGGGCTTCTCACCGCGAAACCCTGGTTTCAAACGAGGGTTACTTCGGGCGAGATTCTTGATGATTTGATACCAGAGCAGTATTTTCTCCGAGCATCTTCAGAATATAATGTGGCTTATTTAATGACGTTTTCGGCATCGAGACCACATATCCAATTGAATTTCTTCGGTTTTCCCCATGTTAATCATAATTCCATTCCATACTTATTCATCACCGCCCGCTGACATATGCGATAGCCCCGTCTCGGAAGCGTATTATCGCATCGTCGGTGTCTACGGCGCACTTTTGCAAGTTTTCACTTCCAATGTGCCTAAAACCTGCATGTGTAGAACAGAATTCGAGCCGCGATATCAGAGTCCGAAAATTCCAAAACTGTATTCGCCTAAGAGCTCGCGACCCCTATGACTGGCTGTTTTAGTCTTAATTTCATGCGTGTTTTTACATAACGCAACGTGTATTTAACTAAATGGAAAATAACATTTCGACAGACAAAAATATTAGCTATCATGGCACAGTGCGAGCAGCAGAAAGGCTTTTTAATTTCATTAAGAAGTGTCCCTATTATCAAATAAAACGTTATCTTTCAATAGCATGTTCTTATCCACACCTGGGTCTCAAACGCCTTCTCCCATGAGGCTTTTAATCTTCATTTTCGATGGAATTTTTCTTTTCGCCACCTATACAAACTTGCACCACAGCTTTCCCATTTATCTTTCTCTAATCAACCATAAATCAACGTAATGGTGAAGGATGTATATTACATTTTGTCACCCCATTCAATGTTCATCGAACCTAGAACTCCTGCAAGTAATACAACAGTCCAGGCCATTCTCGCCGCGAACATACGAAATGCTGCTGGAACGCTCCGACCTCGCCTCCACCATTGCTCCTGAGATAGGGACTGATAGGCCCGGCCACCCAGCACGTTACTTCACTCGGTTTGCTTGGCAAAAGAATCTAAAAGTGCATTGTTACAGCATTCTTTCAGCGCTGCAGTTTCTAGAAACGTGAAAAACGTTAAGTACGGAATGCACGTTGATTCGTGTTGCGGGGTTAGCGTGGTTTGTTTCTCTATTCCTTGTACGAGTATACTGCCTGCCGTTTGTCGCCTGAAGCAGAGGCCCGCCTGGCAAGGTCTACTGCGGCGAGGGACGAGATGCGGACGGAATGACAAACGAGGTACCAAGGCCTGCCTACTGTTCAATAGCAAGCTAAGCCGCTCCCTTTGGAAGGCCTCTGGCATATGTATTGTTTATTTAACGACGCTTTGCATAGCTCGGATTATACAGCATCGAATGACAGGACGATTAATAAGGAAGTCTGAAATGATGTTCAAGGAAAGGCTCATACCCCAACTGATGGCACTGCTGCGGAAAGTGCCTGGAGACAGCAAGGAAAATCACAAGATATTCAGAATTATCGGTATCTGGGTTTGTACCTGAATCCGGGACGTCCCACATATGAAGGAAGAGAGCTACGGTTCGACGGTGACAATCAATCCCTTTGGAATAAGTAACCCATATGAAAAGATACGCCTGAAAAGCAGGACGCCGCAAGCTCGGGACAAGGGCTGCAAGATTCGGAAAGAAACAACTGCTAGCGATGATGGACTCCGCGCCAGGCATTTGAAACAACCTCTAGAACCCAGCGGAAAATACAACAGACTTGGACTTATATCGCTTTCAGTTCTTAGCTGTCTCCCAAGTTCCACCTTAAGGGGGTTTGAGCGTAGCTGTAGGGGTAGAGAAAGATAGCTCAACAAATGCCGGTGTGTGATTGAGAACTATAGGATCATGTTTAAAGTAAAAATAAACGGCAGGAGAAACACCGTAAGTTTCAAGAACAACTAAAAGAACTCCGTGGCTTTTAGTCCTCAGGTGAACTATACCCACCGACCGCCGCTTGTAGACGAAGTCGGTGCCAACTTCTGCGGATAGAGGCTAGCGACCTTGCGACGGGCTGATCCCCCGTCCAAGGAGTCCTACCGATTGTGTATAGGATTAAGAATCTGAAAAAGTGGCTAAGGTCCAACTACGGGCTGTAGAACCATAGACAGATGTGCATTACGTGCGGTGTGATGTTCCCACGGCGGTGATTACGAATAATTCTATCTTTCAGGTGTAACTCGAATGGTCCAACAGAAGCTTGACGACGTTCCGGGTGAACGCATTGCCCACACATTCAGGAGCGATGAGTGCGTCTAGCAAAGAGTAAGCTTCAGGTACGTGACGTGATGAAGTATGACAGACGTTTCCCGACGTTCGGACGAACGTCCTGCAGCCACATTCAAGGTCGAAGAGAACGCCAATGAAATAGTTTACTTCTCGACGCCGAAGATGGAGACAGTACATTTCTCCCACCCGTCGATGAACTTCTACCAAACTACACGACGTCACATCCCGGAAGACACCAATAAAGTTTCATCTTGCATGTTTCCTGAAGGGCACTCCTGTGTAATACCAATGTATTACACGAACTGTAAGACTTTTTTTTTATCGCTGGTGGGGTGGGACTAAGTCCCTTGTACTGCGGCCACTTCTGGCCTATTGTACCAGCCCCAGATGATGGGTGAGGGTGATTGTGGAGCAATTGGTGGAATGAAGACTGGCAGGGGAAACCGAAGTACTCGGAGAAAACCTGCCCGAGCGCCACTTTGTCCACCACAAATCCCACTTGACCAGACCCGGGATCGAACCCGGGCCGCCGCGATGGGAAGCCGGCGACTAACCGCTTGAGCTATGGCGCGGCCACTACTGTAAGCCATTACTCCAACAATAGAGTTTACGTTCATTGGATTACACGGTGTTATAACCCAGGGGATAGAAATCCTCATGACCACGGCTGTGAGGACATGGAATCCCACATAAAATACAGTTTCATCCGTCAGCAGTTGTGGAAAATCAGTAAGCTAGTTAAGATATAAGTGCTTTCTGAACATGTAGCTCCAACCAACGAAACATTTGAAAAATATGAGATCCCGTGAAACAATATAGCATACTGAGAGACACTTGATAAACTTTAATGGTTCGAGAAGCACATAACACGACAAATAAAAAATTAACCTGGAGAACGTGTAAACATAAGTTTATTATTCACATATGGCTACGAATTAAACTTGACTATCTCAAACCTGAAGTCATAGAGGCGTCGTTATACTGTATAACTTGATAATCAATCAATGATGAACATCTTTGAGTCGATTGATGCGTTGACCTGTATCACGAAGGTTTTTAAAAACCTGTTTAGACTTTCAGCAGGATTCTTCCGCTGCTGATTAGCTCATTCTCAGGCCTCTCTTTCTATGCGCACATAACAGAGTGAGGGACACTGAAGTCCTGTGAAGTTTCTAAACCACTATCCCAGGTTACGTAAGACTCTGCGATCACTTGCTTTGTCAAGGTCACAGTCTGTTTATTAGCATGTCATACAATGCTGAAAAGTCAAATAACCCAAGAATTCTTATGTTTAATGTTTTCGCGAATTAGTAAAGTATGTTGTCCTTGCGCTTAACGAAGCACAATGCCACGAAGACTTAAGAGGGGGCGGAGGTATAGTTTCATTCATTCTTAACCCCGGCACCAGATACAGCTAAGGGTCATTTTCACGCCCGGGCCGCTGTATCCTTTGCGGAATAAGCCTCCGGTATCACTGGCCAGTAGGTCCATGTCTTGTTGCCATATTTATCACAGGCTTAATCCACAATTTCCATACCTCCAGACTCTGGACGTTTACTTACTTACTAACGGATCATGGTACGCGGGTTGAAACCCGGCGGAGGTCGGTGGAATTTTTAAGGGCGGAAAATTTCAGGGAACAAGTCCTCCGGGAGGGACTTTAAGCCGTGGGTCCCGTGTAGTAGCTTTACGGCACGTAAAAGAACCTCATATCTCCAAAGGAGGTCACTGAGCTAAACTCAAGGACATTTCCCGCCCAACAGTAGTCTCTAACTCCTCTGATAGATGGGGGAAGCATTATAGATACCGCCAAGCCAGTAGAGGCCGAACTCGCTGGCTCGGTCGGGACTGATGGTACGCACCAATATCGGTAGGGTATAGAGACTGGTAGAATGTCATAGAGGGAAGCACAATGGACCAATACTGGTCTCAGTACATGGGGAAACCCACCCTCTCCAATAACTAACTACTTACTAACGGAGCTGAGCCCTTCTTGAGGAGCAGCCAATTCTGCAGCTACTCATGAATTTCCCAGCATTTTATGGAACCCGAAAGTTCATTACTGTGTTCACAAGAGCCCTCCACTGGTCCCTATCCTAAGCCAGATCAATCCAATCCACACCATCCTATCTCTCTAAGGTCCATTTTAATATTGTCCACACACCTACGCCTTGGTATTCCCAGTGGTCTCTTTGCTTCTGGCTTTTCCACCAATATCCTATATGCATTCCTCGTCTCCCCCATTCGTGCTACATGCCCTTCCCACCTCATCCTCCTTGACTTGCTCAAGACTATAGACGTTACTTACAAAAACTTCTGTACAGTAACACTGCACTTCTACAAGTAAATGCCTTTTGTTTCCCATATATCTCTCGATAGCTGTACTCATTACATTTCCTACATTTTTAAATTTACGATTTTCTTCTATTGTACTCGTATTATTTTCTTATTGTGCATTTTGCTGTCCTGTAAAGGCTACCCTAGAATCCTGTAATCATATTCGTCTTCATTTTTTGGTGCATTTCTACACTGCAGAGGGCATCTCAAATGACATGGCAAATAACGTGTGGTCACATTGCCATGCCTCCGGTCGCAATACAGGGCTACTCTAGCCATCCTCCCTTTGCTTTCTATTCATAAATTTATTGGAACCGCCGCTTCTGTGTGCGTAATTTATAGGGCCTTGGCTACTGCTACATATAGAAACACAGCTGGCTATGCTATTCAGTAGATGCCGAACACGTGTTATAAAAGTCTGCCCACTTGGGCCAGTCCAGCTTTGCTGTTTACGAAGCGGTAAGTACTCCACCAGTACAAACAAGGGTATGTTGCATGGTTCCAGAACTTTTCATGAGCATGCGCATTAATGAATGAAGCTGTATTTACTGGGATTCGCTGAAGTACTGTAGCCAGACTATTCGTCAAATTCTAATTAGTGAACGAGACAATCTAAAGTACAGTCGGGAGGAGAAATGGCTCCATTACGCCATACTTGGGCCTGATCCAAAAAGTTACTCTCATATTGAGGACATCGCCGATTGAATAATTCTGCTCGCCAGATGACCTAATATGAAAAGAAGCTAAACAAGTTCTGAAAAGATCTTATGCTGTCTTATCTTATGAAATGGCAACGTGACCCAACATCACAGTATAGAACTTCACCGCCATAAAAACGTCCAGTCTGAAGTCCAATATCGCGAGTAGGAGTATACGTAACTGCTTATGGGACAGAAGGCTTTATATCTGGAGGACGTGCAATGGAATTGAGATGGAAACTGGAAAATGCTGGATTAAGACACGAAACTTCATGATGAGAATGGGTGACTGTTTTACGTTCTGAACCATTTACGGTCAGCTGGGGTAGCGTAGTCGTTATAGCGACTAGCTACGGGCTGGACGGCGGAGGAGTCGGCGTTCGAGTTCCGGTGGTCACGAATTTTCTCTTCTCCAAGTCGTCCAAAGCGGCCCTGGGGTCCACCCAACCTCCTATCCAATGGGTACAAGGGGCTCTTTCCCCGAGGGTAAAGCGGCCGGGGCGTGAAGCTGATCACTCACCTCCAGCTAGTGCCGAGGTCAACAAAATGTGGATCTATACATTCACTCCCACATATGCCTTCATGGCGTAGTGCTTAATTCGTTAAACACAGGGACAACTTTACCTGTTACCTTTTAAAGTAGGTGGTACATACCGGGGTTGAACAAAATAATGGGAACATTATGAATACCGTATATCTTTATTAATATGATGTTGGAACATGTTTTGCCTTCAACAGAGTCGCAATCCTTCTTGGAATGAACACGTACTAGTTGCAAACAGACTGCAGTAGAATTTTATACCATTCTTGTTGGAAAACATCTTCCAGGTTTCTTTAGCGATGTTGGAGGTGGGAATCTGTTCCTCACTCTAGTCTCCAAAACTGACCACAGTGGTTCAGTGATGTCCAAATCTGGTTAAGTTCACCTTCACGCTTCTGAAACCATGGCCGAACAGTTCTAGCTGTGTGAATGCGGGCACTGTGTTTCCTCTTGGAAAATCGTGGTATGCACCTGATTACCCAACCTGTACACGTACTCCCTTGCAGTAACTCGGCCATGAAGGGTAATAATGGGCCCAAAGGAGTAATGTACCAACCAATTGCCCAAACCATCATACAACCCCACCTCCCACGAATGTTTCACTGTTGGAACCAGGCATTCCGGACTGTAGGCTTCCTCCGGTGTTCTCCAAACGTAAACTCTTCCTGATGTAAGGGACAACATGAAGGACGACTCATGTGACATCACGCGGCCGTTTCCAGTTGCCTGATGTTCAGGTTTTATGACTGTGACACCACTGGTTACGCATCTGAGCTTTACTTTTAGTAATCAGAGGTTTAGCAATTGCAGCCCTACTGTGGATGATGGATTTGTGAAGCTCATGTCGGACAGTTTTTGTAGAAACTGGGTCTAAAAGATGAATATTCAGTTCTGCTCTCACCTGTGCTGAAGTAGTTGTGATTTTCGGAAACAATCCTCAGTGTAAGACGATCTCTTTCTGTCAATGTTGATTTTCGCCCGATATTCCTCTTCGCTGATGTTGTCTTCCCATGATTCGTGCATGCCGACATAACCTTAGATACCGTAGCTCTCGACACACCCAATAATGTGGCAGTTCTTATCATAGATGCTACAGCTAAACGCGCACCAACGATCTGTCGTCTTTCAAAATCAGCCAAGTCTCCGATTTTCCGATTGTTTCACATGGACTGTCACGCAACACAATCACTAAGCAATGACACGAGCACTACAGAGTGTAAATAAACGGACAAACATTTAGTGTAACCAACACAAACAAATTCTATTCCTCAATTTCTAAGTTTCTCCATTGTTTTATCCACCCCTTATATAGTAAAAAAAACTCTACACGGTTAAGAATCAATATTCTCTACTTTATCCAGTGGTTCTGAAATGAAAATTTTCAATGGTCACACAGATAACTAAAAGCCCCCATAACTGTATTCGATAAAAGAGGCAATTTTCATGCGGACAGTTACACAGCAAACGGTACTACACGCTACAATATCCCTCGATACACGAAATTCATCCCTCGATCTAAAAGAAAAAAGGTCAATAATTTAAATATGATTCTGTTTCATTCACGAAATAAGGTGGCGGTTACATCTAAATGTTGCTGTACTGGCTAAAAGCTGGATCCTTTTTCTTGTTTTTAAATAGTAATGAACTACCTACCTACCACTCGGCACTACAGCCCTGAGTGAGCCTTGGCCTCCTCTACAACCAGTCTCCACAACCAATGCACGCTGCCATAGGAATGGACCCACGCATGATGACCCGAGGCTGGTTGTTTGGTTTCTGAACAAATTTCTTTTTACAGGATGAGGCTGTTAGCCTCTTGCCCAACCCCCAACTTGGAGGACCAGGGTATCTCTCTTAGTCTGGACTCTACCCTTTGACCTTTCCGGCATGGGTAACCAACCCTACCGGTAGTTAAACTACCGCCGGCATAGCTCTCCAGGTCAGAGTCACGCAAGCCCCACCACCACGCTGACTGAAATGTTTTCTCAGTGTTTCCAAAGAAATTCTTCGCAAGTGCCCCCAAGAAGACCAAATGCACCTCCTTCAAGTCGTCACCTAGTCATTACTGAGTCATCTTTTCGTCTCATTCAATATCATATAACACATACTCTTGTAAGAAATTTCATAAAATAAGATCAATCAGTAAAAAGGGGACTGATTTGTTTTCAACATAACTAATCTTGAGGACAGACTCTGCACAATCCACGTGTGTTCATATGTAGGTTGGATTCATTAAAGAGAATCTTTTCCATTTAAGCTTTTCAAGTCGTGATTGGCGAGCAACTGGCTCAATAATAAAGCCGCTGTCATCTGCGACATTCCAACCTTAAACCTCATACTCCTGTTCTAATGCTGATTACACATCTCTTCTGCCACTCTAATAAACAGGACTGGGAAATTCCTCCGGATAATCATACAATGGAGTAGTTCATACCATACTAACGGGTCTACTGCCAATAAGATGTCCTCCTGAGATCACAGTGAGTGAATGTGCCTGCTTCTCTTCCCAATTGCTGGCTAATATTTACAGTATCAATGTGACAATATTACGGGAACACTCGTGTACCTTCCTTCCATCAAAGGAAAACAAAATTAAGGATATGCGAACACATAACAAGCACATTCATCAGAAGAAATTTAAAATGCTTTATATTATCTTCAAATTACCTACAGGAAAAAAAAAGAATGTAACTTAAAGCGAGAGAAGTAATATTCTGTAATTCTGAACATGCCTTATATTTAATAGACTACGATGATGTTACCGTTGCGTGTAACTATTCGCTGTTAGTTCTTACTTATTCATATAACCTAGAAGTCAAAATTATAGGCCTATAATGAATTAATAAATAATCAGTATAAGCATTCACTGATCGCTGCTGTTACAAATAAAAAAATAAATAAACAGGTTTACATCCAGATTGTTGGATTTGAGGTTCTCACAGCAATGACTACGATAAACGTATGTATCCTTATAACAAACCATGTATTTCCGACTTCGATAGCGGTGGTTCAAGTGCAGATGGGTAATTTGAATTAGTGTCTCAGGGTAATTATTCTGATTATGGAATTTGCAGGGTTAGGTTGAGATGGGAGAGGTCTGACTCTGTGTCGAGGGTCGCATTTACAAAGAAACACATATCATGCACCACATAATAAACCACAATGATTCACTCTGATGGTGGAAGATTATTTATTAGGATTCGCATGTTTATATCGCCGATCACAGTGGCCGCGCAGTCTAAGGCATGAATTGTCTTCGACCACTCGAACGCTGGGATCGTGGGTTCGAATCCCACTCGAGGCACGAATCTGTGTGTGCGTTTATTCTGTTTGTGCTGCTCTGTGTGTAGGTAGAGGCCTCGCGACGGGCTGATCCCCCGTCCAAGAAGTGCTACCGACCGTGTACAGGATTAAGAAAGTGAAAAGCCGGCCCGAGTTCCAGAGGGCTGTACAGCCAGAGAGAGACAATGTTCATACAGCGGAACTTTGAATTACGGAGTCGCAGAAGCGATAAGGTGTAATAATATGATTTGGCCAAATTCACTGAGGACGTATTCTTAAACGAAATGCAAAGAACTTAATTAATATTAAAGAATGTTCTGGAGAGGCCAAACATGTCCGCTAACTCCTACAGTCGAAAACAATAAGCCTCCAGATGACTTCCGACCTACATCATCCCTCATAGCAGCAGCGTCCGACGCCAATAAAAATTCTTCATTTACAACTGCTTAATTCCAACAGAGTACCTCGCCCTTAAATCGAATATATGCCATCCGACTGGTCAAAATTAATGAAAATCACGTCACCTTAAATAATGGATTCCCACATTTGCAAGCCACCAGCTGAAGGACCTACTTCGGCCGAATGAACCCTTCTGGACCTGACTTACAATGAGTATAACTGCTTTCTGTTCACATTTCTGGTTTCAAATCCCCCCCCCACCCAAACTTCCAGCTTTACGACATACTAATTATACCTTTAGCCCAAATGAAGCATGTTTATCTACCTATGGCTCTACAGCCCTTTGTTGAACCTTGGCCGCTTTGATCTTTATACAGAGTCGAAAGGACTCCAGGGACGGGGGATCAGGCGGTCGCAAGGCCGTTACCTGGACACAAGACAGCACAAACACAGAATAAAGCACACAGACATCCATGCCTCAAGCTGGATTCGAACCCTCGATCCTAGTGTTTGAGTGGGCAACGACAGCTCATGCCTAAGGGCGGTCGCACACCAACTGCGTCGAGACAAGCATCAACACACGAGATAAAAGACGCTTCATTAGTGAAGCAGCCTGTGGCATCTCTATAGGAGTTGCCAGACAGGTAATCAGGGACTGGACAAACAGGAAACACTAGAAATACTGGGGATCCTTAACTGGACTCAAGCAAGCAAAGTACGAGGACCCTCTACTAAGAGGGCGAAGGAACTGTTAAAGCTAAACAGGAACCAGCTACGATGGGTGGTAGGACTACTTACAGGACACTGTCACCTCAAAGGACACCTGTTCAAACTGGGACTAAGTGATAGTCCCACTTGTGAGAGGTGTCAAGAAGAAAACGAAACAGCCACACATATCCTGTGTGAATGTGAGGCCTTAGCTTATTTAAGACTATGTCACTCGGGTCAATATTTTATAGAACCAAGTGACTATTTCGACGTCCCCACATACAAAATCCTGCGCTTTATTCGAAGCGCGGGACTTCTGAGGGGATAACCAATAAAGGGGAAGCACATTAGACCACTATAGGTCGCGGTGCAAGGGCCGAAAAGGGCCTACCCCTCATACATACACACACACACACACATTCATTCATTCATTCATTCATTCATTGCTTCATTCGTGATTGGTCAGCATCTTGATTCAGGCCAGTGTACGCCCGTTTTCATAATCTCATTCGTTTCAAGGGTGCTCCTTTCTTTGGGTCACGTCGCAGACATCGTGTCTTGACTGTTACACGTCTTGACGCATGTCGGTGTGCAGCCGCCCTTAGACCACGCGGCCACTGAGATCGGTACATGAAACATGCAAATATTCTCAACACCCTGTTCTCAAAAACCTTCAGTCTATGTTCCTCACTTTATCTCAGAAACCAAGTTTCACACCCATACAGAACCACAAACAAAATTATACCTCTGTATATTCTAATTCTTATGTTTTTAGATAGCAGACGAGAAGACAGAAGGTTTAGGACTGAATGGTAGCAAGTATTACCAGAGTTCAATCTCCTCTTAATTTCCTCCTCAATGAGGTTCTGATTTCTTATCGTAGTTCCCAAATATCTGAATCGTGCCACATTTTCAAAACATCTGTTACTTATCTTTATGTCATGGTTTTGTCCTGCATTTTGGTGACAAGACAGCAACATAGTTTTCTCTGTGTTTACTTCTAGACCAACCTCGTTACTAGTGTCAATTAAAGTGTGTGTGATTCTCTCTCAGGGTATCTGCCTGTACATTATCACCCAGTAGATTCACATCATCAGCATAGACCAACAGCTGATGTGTCCCATTTAAGTTCAGCCCCACCTGCTTTTCCTGGACATTCCTAATAATATATTCTAAAGCAAAGTTCAAAAGCAGTGGTGAGAAAGCATCTCCTTGTTTTAGACCATTCTGGATAGGAAAATTATTAGACAAATGTTTACCTACAAGGACTTTAATATATGTTTCGTTTAAACACATTTTAATCAGCCTGACCAGTTTCTTGGGTACTATCAGAATATTTTACAATACTTCCTTCGTAATTGAATGATAGGTTTTCTTGAATTCTACAAATAGCTGATGTACTGTCTTTTTGAACACCTATTTTTTCTCCAGTTTCTGACTAATGCAAAAGATCTGATCAGTAGTTGATCTGTTATGTTGAAGCCAACACTGATGATCAATAATTTCATCAATTGGACTTAACCTAGAGAGAAAAATTTTGGATAAAATCTTGTATTAAGCTGACAGCAGTGATATCCCCTGTTAATTACTAGTCAGTTTTATCACTCTTCTTGTGAACTGGTACAATAACAGACTCCTTCCACTGATCAGGCAATTCTTCCTTATTCGAAAAAGAATTAATGAGCTTATGGATCTCAGACCGTAAGAAAACCGAGATTAACGGCTGTGGAGATCCGTTGCACTGACTATGCGACACCCTCTATCCACAAAAGGTTGGCATTAACTTCACAGAAAAGTGGCGGCCGCTCAGTTGGTATAGTTTACTAGCGGACTAGTGGCCACGGAGTTTGTTTGTTCTTTTATGGATCTCAGACCGTAATGTTTCACCTCCTGCCTGAATTAGTTCTGCCAGAATTTGATCACTGCCTGGCGATTTATACCTTTTCAACTTTGCAGTAACAATTTCCAAAAGGACTATGATCTGGTATTAAAAGCTCAGCTTTATGTATTTCTATCTGCCCAACATCACTGATCCTATGTACATTCAACAACTGAGAGTAGTAGTTCTTCCACCTATTCAAAATGCTGCGGGAATCTGTAAGCAGATCACCATTCTCATCCTTCACTAAGTTACCAGAGAAGAAATAAAAACATACAGCCGAGTGCTTACAGAGAAAAAGTTAGATGACACAGGGGCCACACTTAAACATACACCTAGAAAATCACTGGAATGTCTAGCTCAAGAGATTGGCATGTCAAAGTCTAGTGCAAGAAGGGAAACAATTGCTGAAACTTAAACCCTATACTACAGCACTAATCCGTGACTTTCACCTGCATGATCCAGTTAGCATGATTAATTTTTGCAGCTGGTTTCTACAGTCTGTTGACAAAGGTGAGAATGATCTTAATCCTTGTGTTTCTTTCTTCTGGGGTTCTCTGAAGGACAAAGTCTACAACAGTAACCCCAAAATGGAAGAACTAAAAGGAAACATTAACAGGGAAATTGGAAATATTCCTGCAGAACAGCTTCAAAGGGTAAATCAGAATCTAGTCTGTCAGTCTGTCAGTACATGAAATGTCGACAGGTAGTGGGACAGCATTTTCAACGCTTCCAGTGATCTGTGAATTGTAACTACTTCACCATGAAGCACATAGCCATGAACCGATCAACAAAGGTAATAACCTTCCTGTACTTGACCAGAGTACAAGTTATGAAGCTCATCACTATGAAACGTCTCCAGTCTCCCACTATTCATACTTCTTCAGTTTAAAATATTATGCTCATCACCCTGTTCTCAAATGCGCCGAGTCCACGTTCTCTTAATGTCAGAGACCAAGTTTCACACCCATCCAAAAGTTCTGTACATTTCTACACAGGAGACAAAAAGATAAAAGGTTCTGAAAAATGGTAGCAATCATAACCTAATATAATCTGCTCTTAACTTCCTCATGAATCAAATTCTGATTTCTCACCTTCATCGCCAAATACTTTAACTGTCACATTATCAAATAATCTATCAGCTATTATTATGTTACGATTCTGCCCTGCATTCTGGTGAATGACATCAACACATACTTAGTTTTCTCTGCGTTTACTTCTAAACCAACCTCCTTACTAGCTTCATTTACAGCTTCTATGTTTTTATGTCATTTATGTAACTCAACAGATTCATGTCATCACCATGGTCCACACACTGATATGTCCCATACAATTTCTAATCCACCTGGTTTTCTTGGACCTTCCTAATGGCATACTCCAAAGAAATGTTTAACAGCAGCGTTGACAAATCATTTCCTTGTTTTACAGCAATTTGTTAAAATTTTTCAGACAAATGTTTACTTATACAGACTACTACAGGTCTTACTACAGGTTTACTACTACTTACTACAGGTTTCATTCAAACGCATTTTAATAGGCCTAACTTGTTTCATGGGTATACCACACTCAATGTGAATACTGTATATTTTCCTCCTAACACAATCATAGGCTATCTTTAAGTATATGAGTAGGTGATGAATTGTCTCACTGTACTTCCATTTTTCATTCTAGCATCTGACCAATGCAAAAAGTCTGATCAGCAGCTGATCTATTATGTCAAAACCCAAACTTGTAATCCCCAATAATTTCATCTACATATGAACTCAAGACTGAGTGATGGATGTTGACTAAAACTCTGTATGATGTTGATAACAGTGACATGCCTTAATAATTACTACAGTTAGTTTTATTGCCCTTCTTGTAAATTAGTACAATAATATACTCCTTCAACTGATGAGACAATTCCTCCTTATTCCAAATAGAATTAATGAGATTTTTTAAATTAATTTGTATTTCTATATTCTCTAACCTCCTCCTCCTTACTCTCTGTTGCAAGCTCATTAATTATGTCTTTCAGACATACACTTCTACCAGCAATACTATGAACAGGAGCACCTTTTCTGGAACATTTGCATCATTAAATCATAGATACTACACTAAACGAACTGTTAAAGAGTACTCAGGTTCCAAAAAATATCTTCACTTCATACAATAGAGATCCTGACTCTACAGAGAAGGCGTTTTTCTTAACTTTTTGTAAATTCCTGGATGCTACTGTATAAGATGCATGAGAATGCACAAAGGTCAGCTGTAAGTCAAACACACAAACTTTTACACTTTCCTCCATTATTGTACTCTCCAAACTACTGAATTTGTTCCAGTTTTCCACTAGATTCCTAAACCCATTTCATAAACTTTCTTTTGTTGGAGAGGTGCCCCAGCCAGAGTTAAGAAACAGTTCCCTATCATTTAATGGAGGCTGCAGAATTTACACTTATCTTTCAAAAGGCAAAATTCATCACTTTCCTTATGACACAAGAGCTGCTGAGACTGGAGAGGTTACTGTTCTGTGGAAATCAAAATATCAGCTTTCTGTAGAGCACCTCTATCAAGTAAACACAAGTGAAGCTCATGGTAAATATTCACAACAGATCCACAGCTACAGTGACACTACCTCCACTCCTGCAGACTCGGGAGTTCACTCTGTTGCTTCTCCCACTATTATCTTCCTAATTCAAGCAAATGCAGTTTTCAAAATGCCACGTTTAACAAAAAATGAAATCATGGAAAATTGTCCAACACATGTCTACTTAAGACTGTCAGAGAAATTTGCAACTAGCGGTTTTCTTTATTGCTGGTGCGGTGGAACTAAGTCCCTTGTACGTGTACTGCGGCCACTTCTGGCCTATTGTACCAGCCCCAGATGATAGGTGAGGGTGATTGTGGAGCAATTGGTGGAATGAAGATTGGCAGGGGAATCCGAAGTACTCGGAGGAAACCTGCCAACCTTCATTCCACCAATTGCTCCACAAATCTCACCTGACCAGACCCGGGATCGAACCTGGGCCACCACAGTGGGAAGCCAGTGACTAACTGCTTGAGCTATGGCGAGGCTAAGATCAAAGTAAAGTGCAATTACCTTTAGTGAAGCATCTGATTACATTACATTGCATTGCAATCCATGGATCCAAAGTTAGTCAAAATGACCATAGGATGTGGAATATGTCATAAAAATGCAAGACATATGTACACATCCAATGGCGTTCTCACACAAGAGAAACCAAGAATACACAGTGACTACACACAAGGTTATTTAAAGAAATGTAAGTTATTTTCTAGACAATAGGTATTCATCAACAGAGTAGAATGAATGTGTATTCAAGTATCCTTTCCGTGCTATTTTAAATTGTGCCTTTTCATTCATAAGACCTTTGAGATCAGATGGCAGGTTATTAAAAATTGTTGATCCCAGCATAATATGTGCTTTTCTGAAAGCACGAGAGGTTAGCAATTGGTTTATGAAGACAGTGTTTGTGTCTTGTGTTAACGCTGTGTACATTCGCAATCATCTGAAAATGTTCTTCGTTATTTGTAACGAAGTTTTCACAAGGAAAAGTTAAGATCTGTAGTCTCTTATTAAATAGATCTCTACAGGAATTATGGGATTTGACACCCATCATGATTCTAACAATTTTCTTTTGCAATGTAAATACCTTTATACTGTCAGACGAATTACCCCAGAAAATTATTCCATACCTCATAGTCAACGATGCATGTATCTTTAGCTCATGCACAGCAACATTTTATTCCTTTACAAATGCTGACACACAGATGCTTCCCTAAAATCATGAAAAATTTCTCTGTCTTTTTAGTTATTATAAGAAATAAGAAGAAAAAAAAGAGCTATCACTGCCTAAATTTGTTGCTACTGATAAGGACCTACACATTTTGACTGTCGCCACAACTGCAAATCTGGACCTGTGTAGATGACTACAATAATTTGAACCTATCAAGAATACATGCTGCTATCATGTAGGTGGGCCATTTCACTACATTCTTGTGGAAAACTAAGGCATCTTCCTTGGAAACTGAAACTAATTATTCTATCCCCATCTTCATAAGAAGGGAATGGTGTAGTTATTCATTACATCCTTCCCTGATGATGGGGCCAAAAAGTCTCTGAAACACTGGACTTTTGCTCTGAATTGACACAGCTGATCCACTAATAATATTTCATCATTCTTAATGACTGAAAATTTCAGGACATACTTTTAGACCACCCATATTGCCAACAATAGTATAACACATCAAGTAAGGGGAACTTTTCCTGATAAATTCCTTCCAGTATTTCTCACTGATGAAAGAATGATGTTTGTATGTGCAAGAATTTTCTTAAAAGCAGTCTTCTGGTGATGACAGAAAATTTGTTTAATATGCATCAAAGTTACAGAGGAACATATCTAGCAAGATGTATGGACACAGAGATATTGGGTTTTCGGACTTTATCCATTGTCCTAGTTTTTAAGATAACTAAGAAAAACACGACGTTTCAGAAACTGGATCTGTTTCCCTCCTCAGGTGAGGGAAGACACCTATTCTGTTGGGTCCCTTAGAAAGAGCTAGCCTCAATCACTGCATCCACACAGACAGTGTGGTGCCAATCTAGCATTATCAAGATCATTATTCTAACATTTATTAATCTCATAATTTTAGTAATCATACAATTTTCTGTAGGGGTCAGCATAAGAGTCTGCCTCTGAATACATGACTAAGCTAATTTCATCCTTCCCATAACCTATTTTTGTATGAGCTATATATCAACTGTCACATCTTATCCACCTCAGTTCTCCAAGTGGTAACTTCCCAAGATGTTTCAGCATCTGAGCTAACCCCTTCACTTCACTAGTCTAATAAAAATAGCCATGTTTCTTCATACTAAATTCAAAACTTACTTCATGCCACTTAAGGTCAAACACTTTCCTATTAATTTTGTTTTCAAACATGTGCAATATCTGTTCTCCCAAGATGACCATGTTTTGTAACTACACAAAATATTCAGTAAATGTTAATATCTGAACTTATATATTACACATGTGTCTAGTGTTTTATAAACTAACCAAATGTGTAACTTTTACTGCAGTTAGCTTAGTCAGCCTTTGTGTTGCTTTAAAGAAACCACCCATGGCACTAACAATATAATACTGCTGTTACACTTCGCTTCTTCATGCATGTCATATAGCTAAGTAACAAGATGTGTAGGGGTGCAAGGTTCACATTATGACTTCAGAATTTATGATCTTATAAATATCACTATCCATACTTATTTTCATTTGGTAACACTGGGTTTATTAGGACAATACTGAAAACTTGTTTCAGTTACAAGAGATTTTGTTTTGGTTCTAAAGGGTTCTGATGATGGTGTATGACACTCGGGATTAGCGTGATTTTGAACTTCGCCCATCTTCTGGTATCATAAAGAACACTAAACAAACCATCGTTTCGAAACCTGGAACTGTTTCCATCAGGTGAGCAGGTGAGAGACACCTAATCTGTTGGGTCCTTTAGGAAGGCCTAACAAGTGATCTGGGTTTGCTCTTTCTAACAGACAAAATAAAGCAGGTGTCCCCTCCCCTTGGTACACCTGAGGACAGAAACAGATCAAGTTTCTGAAACTCTCTGTTCTTTAAATGTCCTTTAGATTACATAATGATGGACACAGTCCAAGACCCAATAGCCCTGAGATTTTGCTTCAACAGAATTCTGAGTTTCATTCTGTTTACAAAAACTTTAATCTATGTAAGGTTCCAAAGCATAAAAAAATTATGACCTAAAACCTATTTCAGAAACTTTGTGTGTTATAAGTCGCAACGAACTGTTATATTTTTGGTGACTTCAATTTGTGGGCACAGAATCAAAATGGTCAAAACCTGAAACAGAAAAAAGTTACCAACTACTGCTCAAGGACCTTTACCAAATAACTATTTGCCATAATAAAACCAATTATTACTCCGGTACAACACTTAACACAATTCGGGGTAAAAATGCTGGTACAGCAATTTTATACATCGATTCTAAGAAAAGGCGTGGTGATGCTTATGTAGACCAAATTTTTTACACCGCTCGCCATCTGCTTATCACATGTGCTATTTCCGGTATTGCATGCATGCACACTCGCATACCATCAAACACCTGCAACTTCGCACACCAAACTGTCAAATATTACGCGCCCCCGCCCTGGGTTATCTAACCCAGTCCTTGCATAATAATAAAAATACAACACCGAACACTGGAACAGTATCATTATACGGCAGCCATAACAAAATGACTAGTCAATGTTTGTTCGCTGTAGAAAACGGGGCAGCCTTTACTTCAAAACAGCTCCTTTCGGAATCCGTGGCCGAAAGCACTTACCTCTTCAGCATTTGTGTATCCAAGCAGGAACGTGCTGAACAGAATGAAATATATCCTCAAATGCATCACCACACTGAATTATGTCGAATTAATTCGACTTCACAACGTTTTCAGACACAAATCTACCACTTTTAGAAACACACCAAACCCACTCACACTACGCCACACTGATCAATGAATCCACTGGCTTGCGGGACTACTTTCAAGATATGTATGCGCTTATACATCCGGCGAAACACAAACGCCAGAGGAAATGAGTGACCCTAACAAGAGAAGTTCGCAGAGTAAAAGTAATCATGCACTCGTTTGAGCTAAACGTAGGTAAATAGAAGTACATCTATCATGCTTCACAACTACCGGCCAGTCTTCGGACATAACTAAATGCTCTATAACCAATCCTTTCTCTTCAAGGCTCTCCGCCATATTCGGTATGAAAAATTGAAAGGTCATCTCGCGACATCCCAAACATACCACTCGCGTAACAGTCTATTTCATGTTAAAATTTGCCAGTACGTGAATGTGATTATTTACACAATACTGGTACATAAATTTTGTAGGAATGTTAATAAAATTCACATGTTCGGTAAGAAAAACTGAGAGGTCACCTTGCGACGCCGCAAATATTTTATTTCGTGCTAAGTTAGATACATAGTACTGGAACGTGTGTTCTGAGAATATTAATAAAATGCCCACGGTTGCTGTTCATGTAGTATGTAAAAAGGACAATTATACACGCGACAATACATACACGTCTTGTCAGATACGAAAAATTTATATCAAATAAATAACCGGAGTGACAAGCACAGCTGCGGGGGGAAAGAAAACAAGACGTGAGAAAAAGTAAATCACATTTTCAGTATTTTCGTCATCAAAACCGGTGCGAGTTACGCCGAACTTATTTAGCGAACTTTCACTAACGTTTATTTAATTATATCAAAAACTCACAAGACTTACAAGAAAATTGTATTCGACATAAAATGTGTTTCAGTATTCTCTACGAGATTTGTTAGAAGCATTGCGCGATTCAACAACTGTTTCGGAATTACGCTTCAGATGCACGAAGAAACGAATGTGGCTTTACAAGAATCCGTTATTGCTATTAGATTAAAAACAAAATTGGAATTGTTAGACAAATTGCAGTAAAGCTCCCTGGAATCATTATATTGAAAATCCCTTCAGCAGTTATCGAGTTGTTACATGTGCACAGATGGACGGACAGACGTACGGCGAAGTTAATAGGATCATTATTGTATCTATTCATTGGTAACCCGCCGAAAATTAGCGAGAAGAAAAAGATCAGAGAGTCATTTAATGTTGAACTTCGCTTCCCTTCTTATTGGAAAGGAAATACGTTCTGAAACACCGTGTAAAAGTTTATATGTGTGGGGATCGTAAAGGCAAGAGAGAATAAGGCAACATGACAACTGACAACAACTTTAGAAAAAGAAAGTATGATCTTGATTACAAGAGTGCGATATTCTGAATTTTCAAGGACGGAATTCATGCAATGATTAAGTTTATACAACAAGTTTACTGCTACAGAAGCAACTGTGTAGAAATGACATGGGAGAAATGCTTGAACTACTCGCCTTTGTAAATATGAAATTCATATTTCCGTGTTATCCTGGTACAGAATTTGTTCCAGTGCGGAGTATCATTTGTGGAGGAGGAGGGTTCACGTCAATCATTCAATGAATGAATAAATCAAGTAGTGTACAACCAGGTGCACGGTTAACTGAGGGTAAAAAGCAAACTTGCACATTTTCTTGACCTCGGCATTAGCTGGAGGTGAGTGGTCAGCTTCATGCCCCTGCCGCTTTATACCCGGGGAAAGAGCCCCCGGTACTCATTTTATAGGGGGCTGCATGGGCCTCAGAGCCGGTCTGGACAACGTGGAGATGAGAAAATTCTTGACCCTACTGGGACACGAACTCCGACCCATCGGTCTTCCAGTCCGTAGCCAGTATTACATGAGAACAATTAGTAAATTACTTGGTTTGGAGTATTCTTTCAAAATGTGATGAACATTTTTTCCGACAGGTTCTTGGCATTTTGCTAATGAAAAATTGCAAAATATATTTATTAAGATAAGAATAAAATCGCCATCAAGTGTATCAATTTTTTTTAATGATTAAATAATCACACAGCACCACAAATCTCGGCTTGAATTAGTCAGCTTTCGGGGAATTCAACACTAATGCAAACTATACAGGCCGCGCCATAGCTCAAGCGGTTAGTCGCTGGCTTCCCACTGTGGCGGCCCGGGTTCGATCCCGGAGTCTGGTCAAGTGGGATTTGTGGTGGACAAAGTGGCGCTGGGGCGGGTTTTCTTCGAGTATTTCGGTTTCCCTTGCCAATCTTCCTTCCACCAAATTCTCCATCATCATAATATCCCAGGACAGGTACAATAGGCCAATCAGTGGCCGCCGTGCCGAGTGGACCCAGCTGGACTCCACCCCCTACTAAGCGAATTGCAAACTTCACATAATTTGTAAGATTTGAGGCTTTCACGGCGGTGACTATGAAGAAAGCAGTCTTCTGGGATTTGGCACCGTGTATACGTGTGTCTATATGTCTGCTTTTACCGGTTCTCACGGTCTCTTCGTTTGCAGATTTCTTATATTTTTTCTTCTACCCTGAAGATGGAGGCGATACGTTCCTCCGAAACGTCGGTTAACACCACATATACACGGTGCCAATCCCAGAAGACTGCTTTCTTCACATAATTTACTTAAATATTTGGGCAAATTAAATATAACTGCAAAACCTTAAAACATTTAGAATTACTAACGTGCTGAACTCCAAGGATGAATGCAGGTAGATGCTGTCTTGTCTTTGTAATGGCGAAGATGAAGTATGACCGGATGTAAAACGGCTGAAATGTCTGAAAATGTAATACAGTATTAATGATCTGTGAACAGAGTTTCATATAAAGGTTATATTAAATTTGCCTATTTATACATTAACAATTCTATGAATTTTACCTACTTCGCACCTTTATCGTAGCCTATATGTGTGGAAGTGTTGAAGTGTCTAGGCAACGGCAGTTTATGTAATGTCGTATGCACTTGAGTATTGTCAAGGGACAGTTTCTCTTTCTGCACGAGTGTTTATTTTTTCAAAGAGGTTATTAGTTCTTCCTTCCGATTTTTATGCCTCTATTTATTGGTTATGTCTTTTATATGGGCTATATAAAAATATAGGGGGCACTATGCTGCAAGTCGGAAGGTCACATGTACAATTCCCGATGAGGTCATTGGATTTCTTAATTTACCTAATCTTTCTAGTCGTACTATGGTCCTCAGGTTGACTCATTCTCCAACAGAGATGAGTATAAGGAATCTTCCTAGGGGTGCAGGGCGGTCGGCACCTAAGGGTGACAACCTCACCTCCGTCTGTGAGCCGATTGTCTAGAAATTGTGTGAGCCTCAACGTCTCACAACCCTGCAGGCCTCCAAAGCCTGTTTCAGGGATAGCTTTACCTTTTTCATTAAAAAATCCGTGGCCTGTAGTCCGCAAGCGACCGCCGCTTGTCGGCGAAGTTAGTGCCAACGTTAGCGGATAGAGGGTGTCGCGTCGTCAGCGCAACGGATCCCCAAGGCCATTAATCTCGGTTTTCTAAACCGGAGCCACTATTTCCTTGAAATAGCTCCTCAATTATCCTCACGATGCTGAGTGGACCCCGTTCCAGACCCACTACTTCTGAGAAAATCCGGTAGCGCTGGGAATCGAACCCAGGACCTCTGGATCTGTAGCCAGGAACTCTGACCATTAGACCACAGAGGCGGTCTATAAAAATATAAATTCCGCCTTTTCCCAAAGCCTATTTTGCCCATCCGGTCTAGAAAACCGAAATTAACGGCCGTGGGGATCCGTTGCGCTGACCACGCGACACCCTCTATCCGCAAAAAGTTGGCACTAAAACTTCGCCGACAAGCGGCGGTCACTCGGTCGGTTTAGTTCGCTTGTGGACTAAAATCACGGAGTTTGTTTTTTGTTTATTTTTTCCATATCTTCCTCAGAGTCTTTCTCGATGAAGCAGATCACCTGACTCTCCTGTTAACCGGAACCTCCAAAGAAAATGGGGTTTAGATTGGTTGATAATATGGCGCAAATTATACATGACATGCATTTGTTAACTCATCATCATAGTAAATGCTTAAAATGTCTCCTTTCTGCTCTTAAACACGCTCTTGTATATATTTGATGTAATAATACAATAAATTAGATAATATAAAACAAGAATTGGAAACATTAGCTCAGATGTGGGGTTGAGATGTTGATTGGACAGTTGCTGACTTCGCTGTGAGACAAACATGAGCTTCTCAGTACAAATAATTTATCATTCACTGGATAATACAATATTTCACAAGTAACACATGGAGTAACATCTTTGATAACTCCCTTTTGCTTTGATTTCTGGAATAATCGATTACCTGAATAACTGCCTTGCTGTTAAATGCTTGCCCCTTTTCTTCTGTCAATCACATGATCTCTGATCAAATCAGCAACATGTTTTCACATTAATTAGTTTCACCCTAAGTCATTACTGAACTAAACATCGATCATTAATACAAAATAACTTGCAACACCGTCCAGTGTTATTAACAAAAACGGTAATTCAATTTTTCCATTTTCCTTAACACGTTTCAGTGGGATTGACCATCTTCAGAATGATGCAATCAATATTTAGGAAACCAATATTACAATATATAAAAATTATACCTTGTAACAGCATTAAGTACATGAGGTGGTCAGAGCATTTATGAGTTATTACAATTAATTTCCTTACATGGTCAAGTATTTAAAAGAAAAATTATAAAAAAAAATTGTTAAAACTAGAACCAGTGGTTCATGTCTTGGAATTTCTTCTCATTGAAGGAACAAGACTGTCTATCACGACGTGCCTTGAGCGTCATGGTCCCGCTGTGTAGAACACTTCGTGTTGTAGAGTACAACTACTCTTATGGGTCTTGAAGGTACACCATCATTCCCTGATACTGGAGGCAGATGTGTTCTCTGCTCTTAATCGATTCGGCATATTGGTCGAGACGTTTCATCACATCTTGAAAGCTTACTTTAGTACTGCGAAATCTTTCCTCAGGACTACAATCGTTGAAATTGTGGGCTATTACGGAACACCGGACTTCTGTTTGTCCCTCTCAAGTGCAGTTCAACAATTATTTTCCTGTCCGATGAGTGTCGTGGGCTCTTTCCCCGGCGATAAAGCGGACGGGGCGTAAAGATTACCATGTATCTCTACCTAGTGCCCAGGTTCAGAATGTATGGAGCTTCCCTCTCCCCCATGAGTAAAAATGGCATGGTGCATAATTAATCACAGGAACAACTTTGTCCTTTACTTATCCCTTTTGTTATGAGTGGCTACACTCGCTAATTTCCGTAACATAATTTTCTGATTATACGAAGCAACATATTCGACTTCGTGTGTACGTGTACAACTGTATGTGCAAACACCATAAACTACCGAATGCCCGAACTGATCGTCATGAAACTTCATATGCATTTTATGCTACCTGAGCTCATCACAATGGCAAACTTCATAAATCCCTCAAACTGTCTCGGAAATAACCTTAATATTGCTTGGATGCTTGAACTGATCATCATGAAACTTGATATGCATTACATGCTACCTGAGGTCATCAGAATGGCGAACTTCATAAATCACCTTCTCAGTAAAACCAAAACTACAGCCTCTTAAATTGTTGAGGCAATAAAGGTAAAAGCTATCCCTGTAACAGGCCATAGAGGCCAACATTAATAATTCTTGAATGTCTCATCAAATTGGCATGAAACTTGGTGTGAAAACCATGTCATATGAGTACTGGACAATGCCACTTTTTCAAACTGGGACTGCCAGATGACCCAACCTGTGAAAGGTGCCTACAAGATGAATCAGCCACACATACCCTAAGTGATTGTGAGGCCATAGCTTACTTAAGATTTTGTCACCTGAGTCAGTTCTTCCTAGAACCGAGTAACTTTTATGATGCCCCTATAAATAGAGTCCTACATTTCATTCTAAGTGTAGGATTAATAAAGGGTTAATCCAAAGGGGAAGCACAACAGACCATTGAAGGTCACAGTGCGAGGGCCGGATTTTATGGCCCACCCCTTACACATGTCATATGAGACACTTTCAACCACGTATCCCACAGATACCTCTTTGGTAACATCAACATAACAGCCACTCAAATTTTTTACATGAAAGCCATAAGACTGGTCACATCCAAGCACTCATTTCATGGATATATTACCTATCACAATCCTTTAATGAACCTCTTTTATGTGTATTGTGAAGAGTTAACTTATAAAAATCTATACATCTACTCCACCATGTGTGTTCCTGGCAAAGTGTTTGATTAGTAAAGCAAATGGACAATTGCACCTTTTTTAATAGATCCTTAAAGAATGTGGCAAAGTACAAGCATCTGGGAATGTCAATAATAGATTCAATTTTGATTCATGAGGAAATTAGGAGCAGATTAAATTCAGGTAATGCTTGATTATTCAGTTCAGAGCTTTGCCTTCTCATGTGCTGCCTAAAAATGCAAGAACAAAAGTAAACAAAAACATAATTTTCCTTCAGCTTTGTGTGGGTTTAAATCTTAGTCTCAGACACTAAAGGAAGAACACAGACTGAGGGTGAATGAGATCAGGGTGCTAAGGAGAATACTTGGACCAAACAGGGATGAAATAATAGTAGGTTGGATAAAAGTGCATAATGAGGATCTTCAGAACTTGTACCCTTTGCCAAATACAATTAGAATGATCAAGCCAAGGAGAATGACATGTGCAGGGCATGTAGTATGCAAGGTGGAGAAAAGGAAAACATACAGGACTTTTGCAAGAAAGCCAGAACAAAACAGACCATTGGGAAGATCTAGATGTAACTGGGAGGATACTGAACTGGATCTTGTAGAGATAGGATGGGCTGGTATAGCCTAGATTGATCTGGCTCAGGATTGGTACCAGTGGACAGCTCTTGTGAACATGTAATGAACCTTCAGGGTCCATAAAATGTTGGTAAATTCTTGAGCAGCTAAGCGACTGCTGGATTCTCAAGAAGGTCTTGGCCCATGGAGTTTGTTAGACGTTTATTGTACTTGGAATTAGGAACAAGGTTAAGTAAGTTCAATAGTGATTTTTTTACCTTGACTGTGTTTAACATAATATACTCATACACATGTGTTTTTCTGTGTATATATATGCATATATACATATATATCTACAACATAAACTCAGTCCAGTCAGTTACATGATAAATCATATGCACAAACGGTACTAAAACCACATTTAGAACACTTTTAACTGACAACTAAATTAACATGTAAAAGTACACTTGCGAAACATTCCTTTACAATAGTTCTACAGTGCTTTATGCACCAAGACCTTGAAGTGCACTACGGCATAACAGATAAACTCTAACAATACAGCTCCTGAAACATAAAAAAAAAAAAAAGAGATTAGAAACCTTTATTGTAAACAAGTGTGAAGAATGCATGCTCATGACATGCACAAACATAGTGAAATCCCACATTTAGTGTTATATTTTTGCATTATTGCCGAACACTCCATCTAGAGTAGAACTCTGTTCAATGTTCCCGCATTTAGTGAAATCTAGTATCCAGTAAATATTAAGGATGGTCCCAGCTACAGCCTAACATAACAAAGCATTCTCTTCCCCTACTTAGTAAATTTTAATTCAGTCAATAACCCACATTTAGTGTAAAAAATTTTCAACCTTCTGGAATTGGTACCTTCATTTAGTATGACTGTGGTTGAAACAGTTATCAATATTCTAGTTCTCTATCTGGCAGAAACTGTTACTGTAAAACCACATTTTTGTCAGTGATGTCACATAGTTAACACAGTGTGACACACACCATACTACATGGGCTCTCTTTCAGAGCTACATGTCAACAAATATTTTATAAATTATTTGATATTGTAGCATGAACTGAGAGAAAGGGGAAAGGCATACAAGCTTGTGCGTGCCTCTCATTCTCAGCACTTCTGAACTCCCCTCACCTCCTATTGGTGCCTGAATTCTTTGAGAGCCACCAAGCCCACACCAGTGGGCAAAGATGACATGGAACCAATGAGAAGCTTCTAGAAAGACTTGGCCTATATAAAAATTGTTGGGAAGTTTAACAGGCTTAGTCTGATTCTGAGCACAGAAGTGGTGTACAGTGGTCACGTGCAGAGTGTGATGTGATGAACTGCAAGTGAGTTCATCACAAGATGTCTGAAGGACACAGCGGTGGACAAAACAAGCTGACATCAAGATCTTATGTGGCTACCAACAGCAAGAAAATAACTATTCCAACACATAAAAAATGATATATATTAATATATAACTCTATTTACTTGTACAGAAACAATTTCTTTTGACAACTTATATACAGAAATTATTTTATCATATTACAAGAAAATGAAAAGTCTCTTGGTTTAACTTTGCATAAACCCAATTTAGTAAAAATCTTGATTTAGTGCAAGAAAAACCATTCCTCCAGTGATTCATTAAATAGGGATTTCATTGCAAGACACAAGTTTTTAATTACTATTTCTTAATGTAACACTTATCTCTGGCCTCCAAGAATTTTGTACTTTCAACTCAATGTAATGTGCCTATATGGCTGATGGCAGGGCATTACCAAATTCTGGAATGTATTTTTTAGCCCCACAACTTCTGCCAACTTCTGAGTGTACTTGGAAACAATATGCTGAAGAAAAGCAACACCTAACATATTCACGGCTTCTTCACCGTAGCTTACAAAGGTCAAATGAGAGCCTGACTGAATGGAAATATCTATGTCTCATATTCATATATGTCCTATATTTAGAGCACGACCCAGGATATGCATAATGTGTAAGGTAAAAAGGTAAAGCTGTCCCTGTGCTACTTCGCTGACAAGAGGTGGTCGCTCGGTCAGTATAGTTCACTTGCAGACTAAATCACCAAGTTTTTGTTTTGTTTTGTCCCTGTGCTTAACTAATTAAGCACTACGCCATGAATGCGTATGGGGGAGTGGATGTATACATCCACATTTTCTTGACCTCAGCACTAGTTGGAGGTGAGTGGTCAGCTTCACGTCCCTGCCGCTTTATCCCCGGGAAAGAAGCTCCCAGTACTCATTGGATAGGAGGTTGGGTGGACCCCAGAGCCAGTCTGGATGATCGGAGATGGAAATTCTTGACCCTACCGGGACTCGAACTCCAACCCCTCGGTATCATTAAAAAATGTTTGGTTTTCTGATGAGGCACACTTCCACTTGGATGATGTGGTTAACAAACAAAATGTGCAATTTTGGGCATCAGAGAATCCATGTGTGAATCATGAGAAGGTGCATCATGCACTGAGAATTAGTGTGCGTCGCCATCTCAAGTCATGGACTGCTAGGACCAGTTTTCTCTGAAGAGGCAGTAAAAAGTGAGCGCTATTTAAGCATGTTGCGCAGTACTTTTGTGCCTCACCTTCCTGCTACAGGTTTGCCATTGCAAACTCAGTGGTTCATGTAGTATGGTGTCAGTCCGCACACAGTGAATTTTTTTGCACTTTCTGCATGACACTTTCGACTCATGTGTCATCTATAACCGATTTTCTGATCATTTCAGATGTGGACAGAACTGGCTCCCAAATAGTCCTCATTTAAACCCATGTGACTACTTTCTTTGGGGATTCCTTGAGGAAAAGATTTTTCAGAAAAAACCGCAAACAATAATGCAACTGAGAACACTAATCATTCAGGCCTGAAACGAGATAGCTGAGGATATGTGCCACTGAGTGACCACCACCACCACCACTGCCGCCGCCGCCACCGCCACCGCCACCACCACCACCACAGTTTGTGTTGAAGAAGTTGCCAGAAATAATGGTGGTCATATTGAACACATGATTCACAGAGGATAAATCTCCATGCAATGGTTTTTCTTTTTGTGTGTTACTTTCTAGTATTGTAACTGAAATAAAGATTTTATTAATAGATCAAATATTGGATCATTTTGTTCGCCACCTTGTACAAGTCATACTTCTACTTAATTTCTCTTTATTCTCATAAATGTGGGTCAAAAATTAAATGAGCCCAAGGGATTATGCTATGCTTTATTTACTCAACAGTGAAAGGGTTAAGGGGAGGATGTTCGAGAACAGCATGCTAAAAATACCTGGACTGAAGATGAGTCAAATAATGGGTGAACGGACACTGCATAATGATGAGGTTCATAACTTCAACTCTTCTCCAAATATAATTACAAAGATCAGGCCAAGGAGGATAAAATGGGCAGGGCATGTAGTACATACAGGGAGAGAAGAGAAATACATATAAGGTTTTGGTGGGAAGATATTATTAAAATGGATCTTAAAGAAATGGCATGGGGTGGTATGGACTGGATTCATTTGGTTCAGTATAGGGCCCAGTGGCAGGCTCTTATGAATACAGTACTGAACCCTCAGGTCCCCTAAAATGTTGGGAAATTCTGGAGCAGATGAATGACTGGTGGCTTCTCAAGGACTCAGCTTCATGCAATCAGTCAGTTACAGTATCTGATGTCATACTTTACAAGTGGTCTGTGTCTATTATTAGAGGACCTCTATCTCCTCTGAAGCTGCTGTTAACCTTCAGCCGATCTGTCAACGACAGCAGCACCTGGCACCCATGAGGCAGAGAACAATACATCTGACAAAAACATAGATCTATGTGACCTATACACAATGCATGCAATTTAAACCCAAGCTTTTAATGTCGCAGCAGAAATGTCACTCTCTTAAGATGTTTATATTCTCTTCCGTCTTTCATTCTATATATTTGGCAGAGTGTCTCTTTCAATCCTATGTACTCCATGAAATGTATGTTGTGAGGTAAGCTCATATTCCAGTCCCGTAACAATATGAAAAGAAGAAAACGTAGACCCCTGATACAGAATTGGTGTCAGTGAACAGCTTCAGTATTCACATTATACATCATAAGTGAAACTGACATCTCATTTTGGAACCAGAAAAACCAGAAACTTACAGCCTATTTAGAGATGACTATGGACTCTACCATCTCTAACTGCACACTACAGCAAGGAATGTTTGTAATGAAAACATTTCATAGAAATTTATATGACATAAAACGTAATATTATTGAGGGACACGATCAAAGTTGTGGTATTTCTGAATCTGTAATATAGTAAGGGTGTACTATATTGCCTGTCCCACAGTATTTGAGACAGGATGCAAATAGCTTGCAGAGGGAGGGCAGGTGACATGCATCAGAAGCACATCCCTTAAAAACTGAACAAAAACCAGTTATAAGAAAGACTAACAAGAAACAAAAGTATTATTTTGGTTTACTGTACTTACCCAAATACAAAATAAGGTTTCTTTCCATACTTGGGTATCTGAAAAAATAAGGGTTGTTTTATATTCACATATTGTGTTGGAGTGAATGTTTTCTTTACATCACCATTGACACCCTGAATATACTCAATATACTGGACCTGGAGAAGTATCATATGTTAAAGTACACGGATCTGAAAGGGTTATTATTATTATTATTATTATTATTATTATTGGAGGGGTGGGTTTCCCCATGCACCGCGACCAGTGGTCTATTGTACGTCCCCTCTGTGATATTCTACCAGTCTCTATACCCTATCAATACTGGTGCATGCCATCAGTCCCGACTCAGCCAGCGAGTTTGGACTCTACTGGCTCAGTGATATCTCTCGATGCTTCCCCCATCTATCAGAGGCGTTAGAGACTACTGTTGGGCAGGAAATGTCCGATCAATTTGGCTCAGTGGTCCCTTTGGGACATGAGGTTCTTTTACGTGCCGTAAAGCTATGACACGGGACCCATGGCTTAAAGTACCTCCTGGAGGACTTGTTCCCTGAATTTTTCCACCCTTAAAAATTCCACGACCTCCGCCGGGTTTGAACCCGTGTACCTTGAGTCATGAGGTGGGAACGTTACCCCTAGACTATGGAGGCTGCTTATCTAAAACGATTACTTAACATAGTCCATTGTAATGTTCATACAAGTGTGACTCTTTGATAGATTGCATACCAGTCAGTTCTAAGCAGACTCAGTGCTTGGTCTTGCTTTCAATGTCCTTGACTCTCTGCTTGTGGCGCTGTATTGCTTCTTGGTGCCGTTTCACTTGCTCTTCATGGAAACTAATTTCATCCTTCAAATCATCTTTCAACTTCTTGAGTTGTTCCTTTTGCTATGTCACAAAAAATAAAATAAAAGTATAAAATTTCCAATTCTTTTACAAAAATAATGATATGTGATACTTGTTATCTTAAGTTCTATGTTCTGGGATATAAAGCCATGTAGTCCATGAAAGATGAGTAACGTTTTGTAGGAAAAGAGGGAAGCTGGCACAGCAGGGTGGAGAACTGGGGCTGAAGAGTGCCCAAAGGGTGCAGAAGTGGTGCCCTGATATTGGCAGTGTGCCTCCAGCATTGTCCTGGATTTCCTCCACAACCTCTACTCCATTCTCCATTGCACGCCTAGGACCCACACACATAACTTCTTCCCCATACTTCCTGTTTCTCTGCCCACCACACCCTTACCACTTCTCCTGTCTTTTCTCAGACCAGCAAAACCAGCCCTTTTCAGGGCCATGGTGGTCATCCTGTTCTTCCCTCCTACTGGTTTGCTTGTTTGTGTGGAACAGCCAATGAGTATTGGCACTTCATTCTGTCCTACAGGCAAGGCAATGAGAACTGACTTGCCATCTTCCATTTCTCTCCCTTCAACTTCCTATACAACCTAACTTAACGTGATTCAACAAGTTAAATAAATTCTGGGGCATTATGCTACCACTGCCACTTAAAATGATAACAAAATCAAAATCTGATTATTGCTACTGTTTTTTTCTTTAGTACTGCAAACTGGTTAAAACCATCATCAAAACAAACAGGCTTAGTTGGTTAAAATCTATGGATGACAACCTGAGAAGCCAACCTGAAGATTTTGTAGATATGTTTCTGTGTTTAAAGAGAATGATTACTCTGTCATCAAACTCAAAATTGGTGAAACTGTAGTAAAGGAGCCTCTAATTTATTGCTGAGACCTCATTGAATCATTTTTGTTCAATTTTTAGCGCTACCTGGACTCTCGGAATGTTACATTACATAAAACATAACAGGAAGATTTAAATCTGTGCTAAAATCAATTTCTTCAATTCAATTTTCATTGCAATTATGAATCAATTTTAAATTATTTAAATTTCAGAACACTCTATTCCAGGAAACATTTTGATGCTCTATTTCTTTTAATGATTTCAAGAATAAAATCAACTGTTGTTCTATTATGGATACTGTTGGTCTCTGTGTCCCCACTAAACAAATTAGGAACCTTCCCACCTTTAATGTCAGTAATGTCTCACGAATTAGCCCTTCAAAAAGGTGTGACACAGCTGCAAACAGCATCTACTGATCTCTTGATATTTTTAATCAGCACACTGACCCTATGAGGATACTTTTTCCTTTGCTGAATCCAACTAAGTTCATGGTTCCTGTTATTTTATTAACATGTTATCTGTACTGTTTCTGTTTTTAGTATTTAATTCTTAGTCTATTTTCTGTTCTAGTTTAGTTCTGTGTACATTCTATATTTTGAATAGGTCTTTTGTACTGATTTATGATTGTGACAACGATAATCATATATCTGCATAAATTTTATCATATTTGAATATTTTATGTACAAATTTTGTATTGTGACTGTATTGCATGTTGATGGGTTCATTGTTTTTATGTATGTGTTTATGTATTTTGACATGTTCTATATCCTATGGCATGCGTGACCTGAAAAGGATCTATGGAGTTTAAAATAAAGTGAAAGTGCTTGTCTCATATAGGCTACTCACTGCTGGAAAGTACTCAAATATAGGAACTGAACTGCTATTATAGATAATGACATCTACATGATGCTGCAAAACATTGTAGTATGGACTTTCAGAAGGTTCTGAGTTAAACATTTGGACCATGGCAGATTTCCTGAATTATCGCAGCTGAATGCTGGAGGAATACATTAAACAAGGCCACAGCTAGGCCTTCCACATCATTCTCAAACTGTCATTTATAATTATATTGTTATTTGATGCTGCATAACAAATATAGCCGATATGGTGTCACTAAATGAAATAAGAATGAAAAATAATAATTTGCATAATCATGCCAATATATTTAACTTTTATCGGCCTTAGAGTAATTCCATTTCTACTGATATGCAATTGTAACTGGTCAAACTTACCATGTGTCTAAAATGCTTCTCTAGGCTTCAAAAGCTGTCAGACGTTCAGATCAAAAATCATTAAATGTTAACAGTTCTCTCCAAGCAGCCAACCTCACTTTACTTTTTCATAAAATGTCAAAATGAGACTGAAATATCTAACGAAACTTGAAAAAAGGGGGCCTCTATTTAGTACCTCCCCCCCCCCCAAGTCTAATTATTTCATCATCATATCAGTACTCAAAAAATATTAGTACAATAATGACAATGGTATTACTACCTGTATTTGTGTATTCCACTTATGCCAGAGGGGGGCACACAGTAGCGTAGTTGGTTGAGGCACTATGCTACAAGTCGGAAGGTCATGGGGTTGAATCCTGCTGAGGTGGATTTTTTCAATTTACCTAATTCTTCTAACCGCAATATGACCCTGGGGATAAAGACTGGTTGGCACGTAAGGTTGACAACCTTACTGCCATATGAGTAGATTGTCTATAAAATGTGGGAGCCTCAACATTTCACAACCTTATGGGCCTCCACGGCTTGTTACAAGGATACCTTTACCTTTTTATTTATTCCATAGGAGTGTCAGTCTTCTGTGTAGCAGAATTTGAAACATGGACTAACACAACTCCACACTGCACTGTGGACACTCAACTTGTTCTAAATCTTTTTTCCATGGAACACACATGACACTAAATTCATTTGCCTTCCAAGGGCCAATTTTTAGTATAGTATGTCAAGAGGTCATGTTGGCTGGCTGGTGCAAACGCTTTGTCTTCCTTGCAGGATAGTCTGCAATCAATGCACACTTTCCCACAACTATATTAGGTCCCTAACCAAGGCAAGCCCAAAATTTTGAACCAAAGAGGTGATAAGAATAAAATTCTTAAACTTTTCCTGCCATGGGTAGGTGCAAGGATATTAACTGTCATATAAAATACAGATTAAAATTAAAGAATTTGTAAATACTGTTACTAACTTGCTTATAGAAATATTCCTCCTCCCTTCCAGCTTCCAACTTTCCAAAAGCACCGCCAGCTTCACGAATTGAACCTCCGCCACCACCCCCTTTCCCAGCTCCACTTCCAAGGTCTCCCAGCTGACCGGAATAATATCGACTGTAATAAAGGAGAACAAATATGATTTTACATGCAGTTTTAAGTATTCTTTGTGGTGCTGTTACAGACAATGCAACATGACACCTGAAAGCTGAGATAGTAAAGTCAGAATAATCGTTCATTGCTAGGTAATGACTTGGTAAACACATTCCTGCAGCAATGTATATACTAGCAATAATTGAGTACCTTACGCTCCTAGGTAATGGTGCTGTAAAACTACTTTCGAAGTAATAGAAAGGCTGTGTTTTCTGTGTAGTCTGTGCAAAGTGGTTATAAAGAAGAGTTCAGTTGGGAAGAATTGAGTTGAGTCTTGAGACACCAGCCTGATAAGATATGAGCTTGGGAGCAGCTGGGGATAGAACTGAGGGAGTCAGTAGTCGAAGGTGATTGGAAAAAAAGGGAATTAGGCTGTAAAAAGAAGACTTCATGTGCGATTTGAAGCAACAGTGAGACTGTTATGAAATCCACTGCCAGGATATGACTAGTGCAGACTTAAAACCTTAATGCATGTGTAACAATGAACTGTAGTGTGTAGATCAGTGATACATTGCAACTGACTGTAGTTTCGAGTGGTGTGTATAAGGTGTCAATAAATACAATCATCCAATTCAAAACCTGTCTATGTCACATACCTCCCCCTACATATGACAATATGAAATTCTTAAATGTAGCTGTGATACTTAATTTTTATTTAGTGATCATATAACTGGAAAATAATTAAATAACTGTAAGTCTGAATTTAATCACGCTTAACTTTTAATGTAATCTTATGCATCAGAAAATCATCCTGGATGAGAACTGTGATTCATTATATCACTTATGCAATTAATTTTCACATATGATTGCTGGTACTCACAATCATTTGCCATAACATCATTCATTGCCTGCTTCAGTTTCATCATGATTCATTCTGTGATGCCAATATGAGATATAAGTCACCACTTACTGCAGTAATTACAATTGGCTTAGTTTTCAGTCAGTTTCATATCAGACTGAGTTGGCTTTGTGCAGATATTTTAGAATGTGTAGTACTACAAGAGATCATCTCAAACAATGCCACAAATTGTTCAGCTGTGCAGACAGAAGGGACATGAAGTCGCATCAACTTGTCCTGGATGCATACACTTTTGCCAAGCATCAACAAACCTACCATACAGACCAACAATCACAAACAAAACTTACCAGGCTAGCAGGCTATTCCTGGCACCTCCATAAAGAGTTCATAATCAAACTGCAGTTCCTTTTCAGAAACAATGTAAACAAAACTAAACTTTAAACCCTAGTCTCTTGTGCAAATTATGTATGGTATCTGTGTGCAGAATGCATAAGCCTGGCACTAATTTCATCCAGTTTCTTTATTGATTTGGCTCATTTCTGTCCACTAATGACTTTGCTGCCTTACCTTTTTATGACTGTATGAATAGATTTTCTGTTTGGACCTGCAACATCCTGAATTTTATGGCAGAATCATTTCCTTCCTTTCCACATGAACATAATTTCAACATGTCACTAACATAAGATATTCTGACACAAGAAGAAATGCAACTGATCTAATGTTTAATAAAGTAGGAGGGGCTTGGGATTACTGCTGACCAGTAAATAATGTAGAAGTTTGCTTCATGGCAGCCATTCAAAAATTTATTACACTGACAGCGAAGGGAAACTGATTTGTTAAATATGCTATGAGTTGGAAGTGCGTACGAGCAGCTGACATGAAGAGTGTGTTAACTTCTGCCCCAGAAGGTGAGCAATTTCTGATGCACTCTCATATGATCTCCTTGTATTTTCATACATAGACGTGTAAAAAATGGTAAAGTTATTCCTGTAATTAATTAATTAAGCACAACACCATGAAGACTTACATGGGAATGGAGGTATAGCTCCACCATTCTTGACCTCCACACCAGATGGAGGTGAGTGGCCAGCTCCATGTCCCCCCCTTTTTAACCTCAAGGAAAGAGTCCTCAGTACCCACTGAATAAAAGGTTGGGTCTGGATGCTGAGAAGAGAGAACGGTTACCAAACCTACAACTAACGTGGTAAAGGCTGAGAATAATGATCTCACAGCACATTCATTAGATGGAAAAATTACATCTCTCAGCATAGGATTTGTGGAGTTAGGCTGATAGAAATATTTACAGCTGTGCCATCAGGACCTCAGCCTAGTCCTTCTGAGGTTGAAATTGCAATGATCAAATTCTGGCAGAAATGACTCAAGCAAGAGGTAGGAAATTATATTCAGAAATCTGTAAACTCGTTAATTCTATCTGGAATGTGGTAGAATTGCCTGCACAGTAGGAGTCCATTACTGTATCAATTTCAAGAAGGGTGAGAAAACTGACTGTAGCAATTATTGAGGCATATCACTGTTACCAATGTCAAACAAAATTTTATCCAACATCCTTCTCCCTCTCTACACAAAGGCAAAATTATTCATGACCAACAGTGTCTGTTTCAACATAAAAGATCAATTACTGATCAGATTCTTTTATATTCATCCGATACTCTAGAAAAAATGTGGCTACAATGAACCAATACAGCACAGTAGTCTGAGTTTGTGGTACCCATGAAAATAGTGAGGCTTACAAAATGTGTGCAAATGAAACCTACAGTAAACTCTGTATGGGTAAGCATTTGTCTGATACATTTCCTACTCAAAATGGTCCAAACCAAGTTGCTTATTCACCAATGCATTTCAACTTTGCCTTAGAATATGCTATTGGGAAGGATCACAAAAACCAAGTGGGACTGAAATTGAATAGAATTTATGCTCTATGCTGATGATGTAAATCTAATTCAAGATAACATAAATGCCATAAAGAACACAGAAGCTGTAATTGATGCTTGTGGGGTGGCTGCTCTAGAAGTAAAAACAGAGTAAACAATGTCCATAATAGACCCTTTGAAAATGTGGCATAGTTCAAATATTTGGGAATGACAGTAAGAAATCAAAATTTGATTCATAAGGAAATTAAGAGAAGACTGAATTCAGGTAGTGCTTGGTGCCCTTCAATTCAGAATTGCCTGTCTTATCTGTTGTCTTGGAACATAACAATTAGAATAAACAGATATAATTTTTCCTGTAGTACTGTAGGGGTGTGAGCTTTTGTCTCTGATACTAAAGGAAGAACAGAGACTGAGGGTGTTAGAGAACAAGGTGCTGAGGAGAATATTTGGAAGTTGGATGAATTGGTAGGAGTCTGACAAAAATGCATAATCAATAACTTCATAATATGTATATGAAGATCAAGGTATTGCCATGAACTTCATAAATTATATAATGAACCACATACAGAGAAAGTGATTAAAGTAGGGCAGCTAAGATGCCTGGGACACCTTTTTAGAATGCAGGAGCAGACCCCTTGCAGGAAGTTAACTCTACATAAACCAGAGGGTACTAGATGATTAAGCAGACATGCTATCAGATGGCTGTTGAAGACGATGGGCATTAGAAACTGGAGACGAAAGTCACAGGATCAGGACCAATAGCAAGCAATCGTAAAAGATGCAAAGGTTCATGATGGACTGTAGTGTCCGCAGAAGCTATAAACTAGATATACATGGCACAAGATAGGGACCAATGGAGGTCTCTTGTGATCACGGTAATGAAACTTCGGATTCCATAAAATGTCGAGTTTCTTCAGTAGCTGAGCGACTGGCGGTTTCTCAAAGACTCAGCTCCTTATAGTTAGTTCGTAAATAAATACATACTTGAGCAACACGCATAAGTAATCATTGTATTTCATAGCCATTCCAAAGTTTGCAATTTAAATACTTTATACGAAACTTCTAACCAAACCTCACCATACATGGTTTACGTACGCATTCTATTTTTACCACAATCTGGGCTAAGACGATATCTGACGATATTCAAGACGGGATGATCACTGGGCTTCCGTGCATCTACGGATGACGAAAACCTCGCGAATAAGCCCCTTATATTGTAAATTGCATGGAGCCAGTGTCCTCACTAGGTCCTCTAACTCAGAATTACATTTCCTGTCCATATACAAGTACTGTTTAACTTACGTACGAAAATACCTCAGTGATCCAATGAATTACCTCATTATTGATAAGTTTGGTAAAAGACGGGAAGAAATATGTCGCATCGAACTCATATTTTATGAAGCAATCTGCAACTACCCAGCTTTCTTCACAGCACAGACAAATTTACGACAGCTGAGTATCTCAATGTTTTAGACTAGCGACGCAACCGTCGCGATTTCAGAACTCGTTCGGCTGCCATCTATTTTCATCATGCAGAATATTGCTGCAACATTGCTCTAGCCACTGTCGAAAGCCTAGTCGGTAAGAAGGTTAACTAGTATCGCACCACCCTCCGTCCTTAGGTCACGCATGACCTCCAGCTTGCAACACCACGTGGGCTTAGAGAGTTAGAGTGTGGGGGTAATCAGAACGTCACCAGGTAGGCGTAGAAGGGGCTAAAATATGGTGCGAATGGAATGGTCTGGGGCTGTTTTGTAAACAATATTCTGAGCTGGGCACAGATCAAACAGGCAGCTAAGGGCACTACCATCCCCACCTATGGATGGCTGCCTCTCAGTATCAACTTGGATCTACACCGAGATTTCACGTGGAGGTTTGTCATGGCCAATGTCACACAACTCCTCATCTCCGTGGACTTCTCTCTCATTTCGGCCTCCTGGTGGACTACCAAAACTACCATACATCTGTGGACAGTACAACATAGTCAGTGACGCCCTCTCTCATGTTGAGTCCATCACTGCGCCACCATCCTATGATGCACTGGCTGCTAGGTCCTCCGAACACTCCTGTGGTCAACCACCGCCTTGCGACTCGAGAAACTACCATCCCCTGTACCATGGAAGATCTCAATCATACGTTCCAACTCCCCTTCAGCTCCAAGTGTTTCAGTGCATCCATGATCTGTCGCACCCCAGCACCAAAGCAACAGCAAACTTCGTTGCACAGCGTTTTATGTGGCCAGGTGTGCAAAAGGATTGCTCCACCTGGGCACCTGCTTGTCAGTCCTGTCTGTATTGTTGAGGGTGAAAGTGTTTAGTGTACAGGAAGAATTACCTTCATAAAATTTGTGTACTATTCTGTATTTGTTTTTTAAAGATCTAATTATGAACCAAATGACATAAATGGGGAGGGGGGAGGCATAGAAACTTCAAAGGAAGGCTGTGTTCTATGACAGTTCACATTCTCTCTACTATTACCAGCACTGTGTAGTGGGCACTATGGAGTGTCAGGTTTCATGAAAAAACAGTGGTGTCATTTTTGTTTGGATATGTAGTGGTTTACTTGTTTTATTAATATGATTATCATTTTTATACACAAGTATTGTGACATATATAGCCATTGCTAAGCAACAGATTGGTACACAAGCCTCAAGAACAGAGAGACTGCTTTATACAGGGCCCAGCCCATGCTGTGCTGTAACTGTGCTATAAAATGATTTGGTAAACATGCTTAAACAACAGAGATCGTGTTCTGCACATAGTCCATGCCGAGGAGTTATACTGAGGACAGTTGGTGCTATAAGGCAGTTGAGGGTTCAGTTGTGGAGTGGTAACCAGTGGACAACAGAAGCTGAAGAATCTTCATCGCTAAAATTCATTACCAGGAAATGTCTAATGAAAACACTGCAGAGGAATAGCCATTGGGGAGAGCTGTTACCACATAAAGATGAAAGTTGATTGAGAAGACTTAGTGTGGAGTGATTTGTAGTATGGAAATCAGCAATAGTGTAATAATTATTTGTAGTTATGATCTGTAGTTTAGTTAGTTTCTTGGGATAGAGTGAGACTGTGTCCACAAGGAAGGAATAGCTGGTAGCCAACATAAGAAGACTTGAAGCCGTGATACATAATGACCGAGAAGATAGGAAAGTCAACCAGGAAAAGATGGGAAAAAGGGGAGATGAAAGGCCAGTTGGGTACCCTTGCCTCCCAGATTGTTGCCCATTAAGAAGAGATTAAGGCCATGCTGGATGCCTGTCCAGAAAAGATGGAGGCAAATCCTGGAGAGATGCAGTCCAAGGCAGAGCACGAAAAGGTCCCTAGGGAAGGGGCTGCAGTGAAACCAGTCGGAGCACTGAGGAGGCGGCAGAGTGGCTGGCATCTAGCTGCAGGGTGTCACGGAAAGCTGAAGATATGGATCCAGGGCAAGGGCGGATGCCGGAAGAAATTGGTCACTACCCACAGAAGTATGACATGCTGTGCACGAGTGGCACAGTGTAAGGGGCAATGTTGTCAGGAACACGGGAGGCACAATGTAGTATGAGGAGCCCTGAAAGGATGGATGCCTGGGAGGAGATATCAGCTGAAATTGTAATGCAAAATTGGAATAAGGAATTAGGCGGTACAAGGAAGACTTCATGTGTGATTTGAAGTTACAGTGAGACTGTAATACATCCAATGAGTGAGGTCTGAGAACTCTAATGTGTGCGCAATGGTGAACTGAAAGTGTGTAGAATACTGATAGCACTGTAACTGCCTGCAGTCCCCAACTGCCTGCTGTATAAGGTGCAATGAAACCAGTCATCCAATCCAAAACCCACCTTACAAGTCATCCCTACATGCAACAGTACATAACTAAAGACAACTGAATTACTGGTAACTACAAGTAAAATTATCATTATATTTATGCATAGGTTAAAATTAACATACTTTCTAAATCAAATATAAAAGGACACAAATGTATATTTTGTTAAAGAAAAATACAATCACAATCTAAAGTAAAATTTGAATTTTTTAAAATAAATCAAGATTGTGAAATGGTTAAGAGGAGTATATCACAATACTAGCTTAATATGTGCGCATACAAAAAGATACCTTTTACAATATACTGGAATAGATATATGAAGGCTGCCCAGCAAATGACATTCAAATAATTCTTGGAGACTTTAATACTAAAACTGGCCAAGGAGAGAGTGCAAGGCCAACTGTTTGAAAATATGGCCTACATGTTGATAGTAAACAAACTGAAATTCACTGAATAACTGAGCAACTATTAGCTTTTCATGTACAACTCAACATCATAATGTATCTTATATTGAAGACCTACTTATTAATATCACACAGGCAATACCTGAGACATCCTACATGCATATATACATATATAATTATATATGTAAGAGGTTAAAAGAAGTATGATTAAAATAAAAGTTTCATGTTCTTCAAAGACGTACCAGAACTCTGATTTGTGCTATGCATACTTCCATCTTGGACGTTCCTGTAGGCACATGTATATTGTTAAGATCAGTTTTCTTGGATGTGATGGTGTGTAGTTTGGTAAATGGGTACCAGTGTTGAAGAGGAACCAGCTGCTTCCCATCTTCAGGGCAGAAGTCACTTTTTCTAACCTGAAGATGGAGTCAGCAGGGTCTTCTATGAAACTATATGACACCACATCCCAGAACGCACACCTTAATACTTATAACTGTGAGACTCTCAAATCTCTTTATAATTACTGTTACCAGGAATGGCATAATGGTGATTTCCAATGGCATGATTCTGTTACCTAGCTTCATTAATATCAGCTGGTGGTTCAAAAGTTGGTAGAGTGACAGTTCAAACATGAAGATGTATTAAATTTACATTTACACACACACACTAACGTCACAAACACAGGATACATAAACCACACGACACAGCACTCCTTAAGCACACAAGCATCGCAACACACAGACAAGCAACATCAACAACCGACAGGTAAGGTTATTGAAAATTAAAAGTATACANTCCCTTTCAGAGCCAAGTGAAATTTGAGATTTTGGTGTAGTTTGAAAGTTCTTTCATAATTCAAAACTCTGAAAGCTCTGGGCATCATAAACTTAAAGAAGGTGTGCTGGAGACATGTCATCTCTGATATACACCATCCAATTACCATGATTTTTAAATAGCCTTTAAGGACCAAACTGCTGACTCCTTAAATTTGATTGGGAAATTGAGTATTTTGAGTTGTACTAATTTTAAGAATTCAGCCAATGAGAATGCAAAGAGGGGCATACTTATTTAAAATTTGCAAATCTGTGAAAGGATGTTCGGGGTAAGACTCATTTTCAGACCTTCATGGAGCACAAACAGGTTGGATCCTGCTCCAGTCAACTTCGAAATTTTGTCAGTCATCACCAATTAAAATAAAGAAGCCAGTAACTAAAAACTGATAATTCCAAAGCAAAAGTGTATGAAGTATAAACAGTTAAAGCAATTTCATAAATGTGCAAGCAGATGTTGTTCCTACTAATAAACCATGTTTGGATAATCATTATAATTTGGTGCAAATCATTTGAAGTGTTAATAAATACCTGTACTTGCAATCAACTGTGTTAAACTACTGTCATGGAGATACCAAGAAGAAGCAGTTTCTGTATTACCCAAGCAAGACCAGAAACACGTCAGAAAGGAATGTCAAAGCTCTACCCAATCCTGAGATTATCACAATCCTGCTTCCTTGCTATCTTTCCTTTTTAATTCCTTGCCAGTTCTTCCTCTCTTCTCAATGTCTTCCAGTATTTTTTTCTGAGTCATCCCACATGTCTCTTTATTTTAAATTTTAGTTCTAAAGCCCTTCTTGTTATCCTTGTCTTACCCATCCCTTTCACATCATAAAGCTATTAAATTGTCTATTTTCTAACTCTAGTAAAAAATTCTGAATTCCAGCATCTCCCCTAAGAAATTCATTTCTAATTATTTCACTTCCCATTTTCCCCCGTCATTCATAACTAGAGCTAGGATTTTCATGTAGTATCATCATGCAAAATATGTACATGACTGTGTTACAAAACCTCTGACATATATAGTAAAATATGTTGATTCATTAAAATATGTAACCTCACATAAAAGTAATATTTAGTTTTGCAAGCAACCTTTATTTACAATCTTTGGCACAATCACTGACTTTTTTCATGCACAATACACAACTGGAATCTTTTCCATACTTTCTGGGGTCACAGAATGTCTTTTATCTGACAGGATATTTCTAGGCTGAAAAGGACCTTTCTACGTCACCAGATATCACTGGTCCATATTTTAATAAAGGAATTTTCTCACGATCAATGTCTTCATGGAGATCTACATTATCCACAGCAACCCATACACAGGCATCTCCTATGTTACCTATTATGTTTTCCAAGGTATCTTCTTATCAGACAGGAACATAATGTTTTCGAAGCGTTAACTAGCCTGGAATATGCTGCTTGCAGTACTTTTCCAAAAAGGACTGAAATTTGGGCATTTGGAGTTTAAATATGGGGCTGTTCATGGACACCATCCAATTGCACATATCCTTGAAGAATTTATTTCTTGAGGTTGAAGACTGCTGCATCTGTGTTAAGAGTACTTGCTTCTTCCAAGAACTCAGTTGCTTGTTCTTTGTATGTAGCGTGCTTTGTACATGTTGCTCCAGCTTTGACTTCGTGGAACACCCAATGCTTTCGTTGCAAGCCAGACATAACAATTTCAGGACAAGAACGCAGGTTTCCACGAGTGGATGAGTAGGTTTGGTGAGAGGGGAGAGGATTTTAACTGCAATAAAAAGGGACACCATTCGAATTTTTAGAAAAATCTTCAACGTGCAGGTCACACTAGTGAGCAGAATTACCTTCAGGTTGTAGAGATATTTCCTTCTGGATTTCCCAGTCATTGCAGAAAATATCTTTGGAAGGAGGGACAAGAATATTAGTAAGGTATTTAACCAAAATACACACAAAAGAATGTAGGCACCATCCAGTTTAAAATGCAAGAAATATATCACAAAATATGCAGTTTTATGTAACATCCCAAGAAATATGTGGGAAATGTCAAAATATGTAAAAATATGTTGAATAAAATTCAACTATAACAATGCTAATGTGGTAATTCATGGAAATTATTACTTTTTACTTTACTTACATAGTAAGAAATGAAATATGTATTTACATATAAATCCTAGCTCTACTCATAACTAATATCATCTTAATATTATGGAAGGGATGGTGTGCTTTAAACTTAATATGAGCAACATTTCTGATGGATAAGGGTCACCATACATTTCATCTACACTTAGGAGCTTTACAAATAAGATGAAGTGCAATGAGGTGAAGGAACAGTCACTGCAAACAGCATTTCAGTCTGTTTTCATCTGTTGAGAAAACAATATAATTTCTTACTTTTCTGAGAGCTGTAATAGTCGCTTTCTAGCAATATTCCTGTTGATCTCTGCAGTTTCCTTTTCAATTCTAAGAATTTCCAATCTTATCTCATGCTCTTTTTCCATAATTTCCAAGCGTCGTTGGTGTTCTCTTTCTCTTGACTGTAAAGTCCGTAATGTCTGTTCATCTTCAGCTAAGTTTACTCCTAACACTCGATCTGTAGCTGCTTCAGCTGTAAAGAAGAAAATTATTCAATGTGATAATCAAATTACTTGTTAACATAATATTGTATTTCAGCATCCTGTTGCTGGCTGCAAGCACACGACAGAAAACAACAACATACTTCACAAGAGGGGTAATGGGCCTACAAACAAAGACATATATAAAATAAATCAACATACACACCAAGATCAATGAACTACATGAAACACACCCACGCTACCAAAGATTACGCTAATAGATCCAAGGTGATGCACGCTGATTTTACTAAATTTAATAGGGTGACCTATTTTACTTCTAATTTTAAAGCTGAGACAAACAATGCAGTGAACAGTTTAGCATAACGAGGACACTTGATGATGGGTGTACACGGCCGATACATGTCGCGAATAAAGATTAAAGTGACAGTAACAATCTTGTGTTGCACTGTGACAGAATCATCGTCGTCGTCGTCGTCGTCGTCGTCGTCATCATCATCATCATCATCATAAGTATTTTCTTAATCGTTCTATTCTTGCTGCCATGTATTATGTGTCCAGCCCATTCAAGCCTTTTCACCTTTATAAATCCAATATTGTCTGGTTCATTAAATAGTTTGTATAGCTCATGGTTATACCTCTTCCTCCATATTCCATTTTCTTCCACTGGTCCAAAGATATATCTCAAGATCCTCCTTTCAAATATACTTAACGGTCTTTCATCCTATCTTGACAGTGGCCAGGTCTCAGAGGCATAAGATAGCACTGATCTTATAAGTACTTTATATGTCATAGTTTTGGTTTTCCTGGGTATTAATTGGGATTTCAGGTGTTTCCTAAGGCCATGGAGACATTTACTTGCCATAAGTACACACTTTTTTATTTCATCACTGATATCATTTTTACGATTAACTTCTGATCCTAGGTAAGTGAAACTACATACAGCCTCAAATTCATATGAGCCAATTTCAATATATGCAGGTCCATTAGCACAGTCTTTCTTGGTTATGGGCATGTACTTTGTTTTATTTTGGTTAATTTGTAGATTTATCTTTTTTGCCGCTCTTTCCAAATTAAGAAAAGCTTCTTTCAGAGATTTTTGTGTTCTACAAATTATATCATTGTGACAGAAATATATATTGATGAAATAATTTACTTGTTAACACCTTATCAGGACTAGTGGATGAAATTTCATGAAAACTGACATAAAGGAGTTTACTAACATTTGTCAATTTTGGTTAAAACTGGATTAAAATAACAGGTGCTGAATCCTGCCACAGTCACAACTTTCATCTCTGCCTGTCTTTATCCTACTACCCTGAGGTGGCCAGGCATATTTGGTAATGAATTGGAACTCCCAGATTATCCCCATCTATCCGGCTTGGATCATGTAACCACCGCAGTCTGGCTTCTTTCCTCTGAGCTAACACTTTTGAACATTCTTCGTCATAACACGTCTTATGCTGCTTCAATCTGTGACAACCCACTCTCTCTTCGGCCACAATTTGTACATTCTGTCAAATGGCTTCCCATGCTCTATTGATATCAACATCATCATCTAAGTTTTCCAAAGCTGTGCACCTGTTCAAGATGTTAACCTGATCCTTTTCTTTACTTTCTCCCTTGTTTAGTTTCCTGAGATTGAATCTGTCCATATCAAGGTTTTGCAGTGCTCATTTACATACTGCCAGTCTCACCTTAACTTCTGCAACCTCTGGATAGCGACTGGTGTCACAGTCTGCTCCCTCGAAAGATCAAACATCAAATGCACTTGAATGCTGCCTCTTACCCATCAAAATGTGGTGAATATGTTTTATTTTCTCAATGCCTGTATTAAATGAAAACACCATATAGGGGGGTGTGGCCCATTAATAGATGATGATGTTAAGAAGGTAAACTGTTTATATAAAACTGAATCAAAGCTGCATGAATAGAAGTACTACATTTGTACCAAATATTAAATTAATTTTACCTATAAGTTAATACACTGACACTTACAAGATTCAGCAATAGATTGATGAACAGAAGATGGCAGCATTGTGCATGGAACAGAGGGGGTCTCAGGCCTGGATGCCACAGACAGCAATGGCCCAGGGAGACTGGATGTTGTGGGAGAGGAGGAATTTGAATCCCCATCGACCCTGCTGAGGGCTGGACTGCTTTGTTGATCTACAGTCTCACTGTCTTCTTGTTCTTTCTTCATGTTTACAAACTCCCGCCTAGAAAGTAATTACTATGGTTCATTATGCACAACTGCACTGCTAATGTCTTACATTTCCATTTTATTTTATGATGCTGCCAGTAACTCAGACTATATAGCATCGAATGGTAGGATGACTGCTGAACAAGGATTTTGAAGTGGCTGCAGCCTACTTAAGGTAATATCCTGGCAATTTCAATTGTCCATTTTGACAAAAATACCTGAATGCTTCTGCTGGAAGACTGTCTTAATGTTTTAAGGCACACAATGAATAATGGCAGCTCCAAACACACACTCCATGCAAAATATTGTTGTGCAAAGCTGGCTGTCATTATCAGAAGGGATCAAAGTTTTTCTTATTGAAAAAGGACAACCAATCAGAAGTTCTGAAGATGCAAGGTGGGTAATACGATTTACCAAGCTGTAAGAGAGCACAATGATATATCAGCCTTGACAATGAAACTATGAGTATTTAATTCACAGCCTTTGAATAACACTTGTAACTTTCTAGAATACAAGAACAGAAGACAGATTATATGACAAATAAAACAGCTCCAGCAATCATTTAGAGACAGAATTGTGGATTCTGATCAGGACATATGCTGAGCCTACCTTACAGCTTCAATAACTGACCTCTGAATCTGTATCTTTATTTTAATTCCTTAGATGTTTCCTGGCTATCAAAGCCATCAGATATAGAACATGTCACATATGCATACATTAGTTCTAAACACAGAACTAGTCACCTTATAACTATATTATATACCAGACGATGGATAAAGTCCAAAACAAGCCAAAAGAAGTGCAGTATACACCGTCAGATCCCTTCAAGTCTACCAAAACAATAATTATACATATTTCATTAATTTAACAAGCATATAGGACTCATCAACGTGAAAGTAATACCTTATTAAGATCATAGCTTAAATATATAAATAAATATCAGATTATAATCAATTAATCTATACAATTATATAAACAGCATTATGAGAGGTTTAATTTGACTTGTATTTAAAATATGTAAGATTTGAGGCTTTCACGGCGGTGACTATGAAGAAAGCAGTCTTCTGGGATTTGGCACCGTGTATATGTGGTGTTAACCTTGCAGATTTCTTATACTTTTTCTTCTACCCTGAAGATGGGGGCGATACGTTCCTCCGAAACGTCGGTTAACACCACATATACACGGTGCCAAATCCCAGAAGACTGCTTTCTTCTGTATTTAAAATATGTCTAAATGATAAAATGAATGGAAAAACCAAAAAAAAAAAAAATCAAGGCTGATTTAAATTGTTTTGTATTATGGGACAAATCCTTTATTGGAACAGGTAAATTGTTAAAGATCTTAATCCCAGTATAAAATGTTCCCTTCTGATAAACTGACAAATGAGGCTGTGAGTGATGCAAATCAGATTTTCTCCTTGTATTAATATTATTATTTTAGAATTTACTTTAAAATGGTGTTTATTACTGATCACAAACAAGGAAAGTGAATATATATACTGAGACTGTAGTGGTATTATTTTTAATTCTCTAAAATATCCTGTACATAAATCCCTATCTTTAATGCCCACCATGATTCTAAAAATTCTTTTTTGTAGTCTAAAAATTATATTGCTACAAAAGGAATTTCCCCAAAATATTAGCCCATAAGTCATGATAGAGTGAAAATATGAATAATATACCATTTTCATTGATTCTTGGGACAAGAAGGGCTTAATCGTTCTAATCGTGAAACAAGCTTAACTTAATTTGGGTACAACTGTATCTATGAGTCTTCCAAGAAAATGTGTTGTCCAATGTCAGTCCAAGGAATTCCGTATTATGAATATTAACTATTTTCTTGTTCCAGTGCATTACATTGAAATCAATTAAGGAGCTAGTCTTAATTATAAATTACATAAACTGTGTCTTATTGACATTTAGTGACAATAAATTAGTAGTGAACGATCTATTTAGAGCTTGAAAAACTTAAAAATTTATAGGGTTAATGTTAGTAATGATTACACCAGTGTACTCTGCAAATAGAACGATTTCAGCATTATCATTTATTGTTTCTGGTAAGTCATTAATTTAAAATAAAAAAAACAATGGACAAAGTATTGATCCCTGTGTGACACCATGGTTTCTCTCTCCCCAGTTTCAACAGGAGCCAAGGGAATTGTTTAAGATTACCCTTTGGTATCTACCCTGTAGGTAAGATTTAATTAGAAGTAGTATAAGAGATGTTGCCGGTCACGGTAGGCGAGCGGTCTAAGGCATGCGCTGTCTTCGCTTGCTCGAAAACCGAGATCGTGGCACTCAGGGCATGGATGTTTGTGTGCGTTTTTCTGTGTTTGTCTACAGGTAGAGGCCTTGCGACGAGCTGATCACTCGCCCAAGGAGTCCTACTGTATGCGTAAGATCTAGTAAACCGAAGTGAAACAGAGTTTCATGGAGGTAAGCCTAGGCCCAAATTGGGGCTGTAGTGCCACAGGAAAAAATAAGAGATGTTCCTGTTATTCCATATAACTCTAATTTTGTTAATAAAATGTTGTGATTATCACAATCAAAAGCTTTCTGCAAGTCACAGAAGATGACTCCAACCATCATTCTTTTGTTCAGCACATTTAATACCTCCTCATTCAATCAATCTACAGGAGGCCTTATCGGTTGATGCAGAGGGTCTGAAACCAAACTGTTCCCCTACTTAAATGTTATTCATTTCAATATGTCACAAAAGTCTTTCATATGTGACAACAGCTGATATGCAAGCTTGTTCTAAATCATTTTCACTGTGGAACAAGGTTTCTCATTGATAAAGCCAGAATTAGATCCCACATTACCTATGTTTGATCAAAATTTGAATGATTTTTCAAATCCCCTATCAGTTATTCCTTTCTGACTCTGAGAGGCCATGAACATCACACAAACAAGTATATCCTTTACATATATATTGTGATGTGGATGGCGTAGTGGGAGGTGGGGGTCGTGTGAACTCTGTGATCTCATGAGTGACGTCACATACCCCCACTCCGTCCATCAGTGTGCAACACTCGGTAGATACCCCTTTCCCTGCGGTGATGTAACACGGGACGCCACAGTGGCTACGTAGCCATAAACAACTCCTGGCAGTGCTGCCTAGCAACGCTTTTGTAAACACGGCAGGGAGTCTGTGTAACAACTGTCCCTAGGCAGTCAGTAAACATGACGTTACGCAACAGTGGTGCCCATTACGTAACTGTTTTCTGTGTTGTCCGTAACAGGGCTAAATAAGGAGCAGCGAACACTATTCAACAGTTAGTTACGAGTTGGCCAGGGAAGAGCATGCAGTCTAGTACTGTGATACTGCCGATGGCAGTAATGTTGAGCTTGTAAATAGTGTGATTGTAAGAGCGATTGTGAAATAAAATTCGCTACATCCAATACAGCGTGAAGTTATTTGTCGCGTTATACACCCAAAACGTGACAATATATATATATATATATAAAGTAAAATCCTATTCAAAGGCTTCTGAAACATGTATTTCCAATGAAATATTAAACATACTGACCATGATGTATACTTTCCGTACATCTTCTATAAGAAAGTAAAATGAGACAATGTACAGTGTGACCATCTTATGAGCTTCCCACAGATCAATGAGCTCCTCAAACTCAAGTGTCTGATGTTTCACCTGTCCCACTGGTTCATGGACACTCTGGCTGCTAGCAAAATTTATGGAACAGTGAATGTACAAATAAAACATATCCATATTACAGAAAATACTGGAAATACATTCCTGGCAACTCTTTGTCAAACAATGCTGAAATAAACACTAGACTTGAAGGATGATTACAACAAGAAAACAGCAGAGAACATTTGTTACATCTTTTGCAATGTTACGCTATATGTTTGTAAATTCTGCTAGCATTATGAATGTGTGTGGTATGACCAGATGGTTGAACATCAGTCTCCTTCACTTGAGCAACTTAAAAGTCTTCGGAAGCTCTAAGATGATCACACTGCAGTTTCCCAGTTAACACTAAAAGACCCTGATAAATGCTGGATAAAAGTAAAATCTGTTATATATAAGATATTTCTCATACAGAATAATATAAAAGCAGTGAGTTGCATTCTTATTTCTTTACTTATTTACAGTTTTAACAATGCTGTCTGTAGCTCAAACTTCACAGCATCAAATCATAAGATGGCTAGTGAGTTATGAGTACAAATGATACTGAATGAAATGGTCATGGCCTAATTTTAGGTACTATCCTAGCATTTTCTTTGAAGGATTAAGAAAAACAGCAAAGCAGCAACTTGGGTAGTGGTGTACTGGTCAGTATTCAAACTGTGCACCTCCTCAACAGAAGACAGAGGACTTACCACTTGAATGACCCCACTCAGATATTCAGAACTTGGATTTCACAATATCAGCCCATATTATTTGCATCAAATTAACAAAAGAGGATATCTGTAGACACAAGTCTAATAATTAATAATCCTGACACCCCAAGATTTGAAAAAGATATAAATATAGTTTTAGAAAAATTAAATAAATGGTTTAGTAGTAATTTATTACTACTAAATCCTACAAAAACTTACTTTCTACAATTTATAACTAAAAACACAAGAGTTTTAGATTTACATATACTATGTGGGAATAAACAAATAACCAATATGGAGGTTACAAAATTTCTAGGTTTGGTTATTGATCATAAATTGTCTTGGCAAACCCATATTGACCAAATGATACCCAAATTAAATAAGGCATCCTATATAATTAGAGTATTAAAACGCTCTTTTATCCTTGGAGTGCCTAAAAACTGTTTATTTCTCCCTAGTTCATTCAATAATATCTTACGGCATAATATTTTGGGGGAGTTCGGCTCATGCAAAAATCATATTTCAAATACAGAAAAGAATAATAAGAATTATTACCAATTCGCGTAATATAGATTCGTGCCATAATTTATTTAAGGAGTTACATATTCTGCCACTTCAGTCTCAATATATATTTTCTTTACTTATGCTGGTTGTCAAGAATAGAGATTGCTATATAACAAACTCTGATGTCCACACACGTAATACCAGATTTAATCATGACTTGCATCTTCCAGTGGTAAACTTAACGATATTTCAGAAAGGTGGATGGTATTCTGGTATCAAACTTTATAACCACCTCCCTCCAGAGCTTAAACAATTATCTTATGACATTCCTGGATTTAAAGTGGCGTTAAAGAAGTTTCTTATCACCAGTTCTTTTTATACTGTTGAAGAATACTACTGCTGGAAGAAAGATTGACACCTCATGTATATATTTTAATCATGTATGTAATTTTAAATGTTATTTTGATTTATGAATGTATTATGGTACAGTAGTTTTGTTGTATTTTGACGATGATGACTGTCTGATTATGTATGTATATTTATATGTTATATTGTATTATTGACTTGTTCTGTATCTGAGGCAGATGCCTCTATGGATTTTTTTTGGAACTGTAAATAAATGACAATGACAATGACTTTATTGTCATATTTGGAGCAAAAACTCTGTTACTTTTACCAGACAGTGTGATGAAATTACCTGAGACCCAACATATGAGATGGTACAGTTAGTAATTATCCTAAACAATTTTTTTTTTATATATCTCCGTTTATTTGTACAACTGATCCATATTAAGGACTATAAGTACATTTTGTGAAATACTTAATCTAAGGCTTAAATACTAACAAAAGAACATGTCAGGGAGAGTAATGCTCCAGTGAGCATTCTCTAGGAATCTATTTCGAGATGCTAAACAATGAAATTCTTAATATTATGTCACTTATCAAGGTCTGAATGTTTTACTGTTGGTAGTACATGAGAAAGATACATAGCTGATACTGGTCCATTAGAAACCCTACCTTATATGAAGCAAAAACTGAAGTTCACTGATTTCCTCAAAACCATCTTATCCACAAGACATTGGTTTATGACATAACACTGCATCTTTAATTTGTGACACTGTGACTGTGGTTAGAAAGTGAAATGGGCAAATACCTATAGTTTGAGGGACTACTGATGGGTTTAGGTAGGCCACACACTGGCATTCATCAAGACATGTAACAGTCAAGACATGATGTTTGTGACATGATGCAAAGAAAGGAGAATAGTTGAAACGAATGAGATTATTAAAACCACCACACACTGGTCTAAGTTATGATGCTGATAAATCACAAATGAAGCAAGACAAGACTGCGTCTTTTGTTTCATGTCTCGATGCTTGTCTTGACACAGCTGGTGTGTGGCCACCTTTATGGCTGCATCATATAATAAAATCTTCATGTATTAACTAGCAGTCTAAAACTGTGTCACAGTGCTAGATATAATGCATATATATACACACACATATACAACAAAACATAAGGAAAGCTAGTATATGACTATATAGTATGATTAGTTTCATAACAATGGGCTTTTATTGTAATAATGTATTTTTTCTATGACAAACAAACATTACACATAATGAGTTATTCAAAAACAAAAATAACAGATATGTGTACTGTGAACAGGAATATATATTATACTCTTGTTGTGACTTACTTTTCACAGTACTCGTCCCACTCAGTGTGAGTCACAGGGTAAGCCTGGGTTGATTCTGTACTGCACTGCTTGAAGCTTATAGAATGACGAGTACGAAAGCTGTCCAACCAGCCGTTTGATGCTTTAAAATCAGTTTTACCCAAATGCTCTGCTGCTAGTTTTGCTTGAGCTTGTAACAATGGTCCAGTAACATTAAAATTGTTAGATTTTGCTTCAACAAACCACTGCCAGACAGCTTTATTCACTTCTTCGTTCCTTGTTTTTCTGAATTTTCTCTTTCGTGACCCAGCTCCTAAAAGACACTGTTCAAGTATTTCAGACTTCCTCTTTAAAATTTCATACACTGCAGTCTTTCCACATTTAAAACGTTCTGTTAGTTCTTTTACACTTAAACGTTCAGTTTCGCTACAATTTATAAGTGCCGCTTTTTCACTTAAAGTGAAAACACGCTTGTTATAAGTTGGTTTTACGAGCCTCGAATTGTTCACGGGTACGAAAGGAATTTCCGAACTTCTGGCCTCTTCCATTCCTAATAGTACTTTCAGAATCTCACGTTCATGTCAAGAACGGGCCAGTGTTGTGCCCAAATTCTGTTAACTCATATTTTAAAACTCTTATACATCGAAAATTCATTTGCCATTCCACGACTGACCTGTTTTTTTTTTTAATTTATGACATACACTTATAACTTATGTCTCCGATTCTAAAATACATTTCAACTACAATATAAAACACAATTTTGTTGCCCTACGTAGGAATCGTGAATAGCATTGAACTTATGCAACAATTATTTGTTATCTACACACACACACACTTACTATATTAACAAAACCGAATATCTGTTCGTATGAGACGGTTCATCGGAACCACAGCTGAGTCTAAACGAAGTCAATAGCAAATTAGGTGTTACAGTTTGACGCTTTCGCCCCGCGCAGTTTACTTGCACGAAGTTACCGCAACTTTCTAACCTACTGGGCCGAGGCAAGAGTTCAATTATAGATTTCCTGATTAGATAGGGCACCCGTGTCACTTAAATTATTTGGATCTAGAATTCACAGCGAAACGTAATATATCCTACCTTTCGTGTTTAACCTAACTCGTACCAGCACCAACGGGTTGTCATACATGCGCTTTAAACACTTTTTGTTCCTGTGCGAGCAATGTTGCCAACTCAAAGTGCAAATACAATCACCCTCACTTATCATCTGGGGCTGGTACAATAGGCCAGAAGTGGCCGCAATACACGGGACTTAGTCCCATCCCACTAGCAATAAAGAAGAGCCACGGAGTTTGTCTTTTATATATAGGAATTAGGTTAACCGTCAACATAACAAATGTACTCACTTTTAATGTTATACAATTCGACTTTTTATTCCTGCTACATGTTTCGGTCGTACAAGACCATCATCAGGCAGTTATATGTAGGAACACATTTTTTTTAATTGCTAATGGGGTGGGACTAAGTCCCTGGTACTGCGGCCACTTCTGGCCTATTGTGTAGTATTTGGTGGAATGAATTGGCAGGGGAAACCGAAGTACTCGGAGAAAACCTGCCCCAGCGCCACTTTGTCCACCATAAATCCCACTTGACCAGACCTGGGATCGAACCCGGGCCGCCGCGGTGGGAAGCCAGTGACTAACCGCTTGAGCTATGGCGCGGTCTGTAGGAACACGTTTAGTTATCGAACTACCGATGTGGATCCATACCAGTGCAACGTGTCATATTATATACTAACAGGTAAAATTTGCCTCAAGTTGGTGTTACAAATAATTGTTTGAAGTGTATGAACTTATTTTTGATGAAGACTTTGTAACATAATCTTACTTGACATTCGGAACTGCAGAGCGCGTCAGAAGTCGCGTTACCCAATTAGTTGTTTTGGATGTTGAGATATATTTTATAGTAGCTGCTCTTTCTTAGTCTTGGAATAGGCCTATATGGCAACATCGCAGACCAATTGAATTACAGCACTGAAAGCGCATAGTCATAAGTAGATGGGTGCCTGAAAAATTAAGCATTGGGAAGACAACCTGTGTACTCAGGGACGACTTTCAGACAAGATTTAGCAAAGTCATTCTTTGGAAAAAGTACATTCTGCTAGGAGCTTGGAAATCTGACGAAGACGTGGATCACGTTACGCAGGTTTTCGTACAGACTCCGAAGAAGTCCATCTCCAGAGTAAGTGCAGATTTAAAGATGCCGCAAACGACTGTGCTCAAAATTCTTCGGAAGAGCCTACGTCTAAAACCACACAAATTGTAGGTAGTCCAGAAACTTACAGCACATGATAAAGACACGGGGTACGTACCCACAAATTTTATAATAGGGTAATTTTGTAAATCATACTGTCATCATTGATGAGGAAAAATTTCTCATCTCTGGACATTCCACTCATCATAAATTTGTCGTGTGGGGCAGTGAGTCTCCCAGAGAACCTTTAGAACCTGATGGTCCCAAAGTGAATGTGTGTTGCGCGCTGACACATGAAAGATTCATCTGTCCGTGTTTCTTTGATGACGATATCATTACAAGCAAATCGTTCCTACACATCTCGGAATATCATTGTCTTCCGCAGCTCAACAGAAAAAGTCATTCTGTAACTGAACGTCACACCCGTTCATTTTATGCTCACTATCCATGAGGGTTTGAAAATCAGTTTCCAAGGTCGGTGGGTAAGAAGAGGAGGATGAATGCGTGGTTCACCGTTTTCTCCTGATCTTACGACTTTGGGCTTTTTTATTTGGGGCTGTGTGAAAAATCACGTGTACAACCAGAGAGCGAATACGCCGGATAACCTTTCAGCACGGATCTCTGCAGGAACTGCAAATATTACAAAGGACAGTTAACAGCGCGTCGGCAAAAAGTGGACTATAGTTGGGATGTATGCAGAGCTACGAATGTCGCTCATTATGAAGAGTTCCGCACCTAAGAATTCTCCTAATTCCGTGTAAAAACTAGACTCTGTGGTCTAGTGGTCAGAGTTCCTGGCTACAAATCCAGAGGTCCGGGTTCGATTCCCGCGCGCTACCAGATTTTCTGAGAATTAGTTGTTCTGGAATGGGGTTCACTCAGCCTCTTGAGGATAATTCACAGGCTACTTCAAGGAAATAGCGGCTTCAGTCTAGAAAACCGAAATTGATGACCATGGGGATTCGTTGAGCTGAGCACACGACACCCTCTATCTGCTAAAGTGGGCACTAACTTCTCCGACAATCGGCGGTAGCTCGGTCGGTATAGTTCGCTTGCGGGCTAAAACCACGGATTTTGTTTATTTGTTTTTTTTTTGCGTGTAAAAACTGGATCTGTTGGTGAATAAAATACTGAAACATTTTTTGGTATATTATATAGTTATTATAAATAGCAACAACTAATTATTAAAATGGGTTTAGGGTGGTGTAGCAAACAGCCACTTATTACAATTTTTGACAGCAGTTAGGAAATGTAATTACATGCTCCACATGCAGTTCAACGTTTGAAGGAAATGGCGTTCTACACGATGTCAGTTCCTGCCATGAAGCGTAAGTTTCAACTGTGTCTTGTGATGTGAGGGAACACCAATTTGGTAGTCTAGCACAACGAAGTCATGGTAGCTCATTTTGTTTGAGGTACCGCTAGCTTCAGCTGCCTGGGTTTGTACCCGACTGATGCCACCAATTCCTTTTTAGTTTTTCTTACTGATGCTAACAATATTAATAATTGGCTGTTAGCTACACCGCCGAAAACGATAGCAATTATTAGTTATTGCTGATCATTTATAATAAGTATTTGGAAGTTCCGTTGCCACCATAGTAACGGAAGTTGGAGGTCATCGCGATAAAGGCATGGATTAAATACAGTGAGGAGATAACTGTAAATTACAAAATGAGAAAGGCGCTGAAGGAAGGGGTCAATGCATATTCTAAGTCTTTATTCCAGAGGACTATGGAAATGCACAAATAATTTCTCAGAAAGCGAATCCGAAGTATCCCTAACAGAGAGCGGTGGTACTAATCGATACAATTACGCTTGGTATTAAGTGTTCTAAGTTATACCCCAGAAATAAATGACCTTTCCCTTCAAGGCACTTAGTTCCGCAGGAGGCCAATGTCACAGTCTTAGATCATTTTACAGTGGTTTAGACAATACGTTACAAACCGGAATGACGCGGGTTCGATTCCCGATTAGGTCATTGGATTTTTTAATTGACCTAATCCTTCCAGTCGCGCTATGTCCCTGGGATCAACTCAGCCTCTAATAGAAAGGAGTATCAGGAATCTTCCTGGGGGTAAAGGATGGCCGGCGCGTATGCCTGAAAACCTCACCGTCATCTGAGAGCCGATTTTCTATAAACTGTGGGAGCCTCGACGTCTCACAACCTTATAGGCCTCAACGGTCTGTTACAAAGATAATTTTGCCTACTTCCCGAAAACATTCGTTCCAGAGAGACGCAGCGAAATGGCTGTCTGTATGCATTAGTTCCGTCGGAGCTGAGTCTCTCGCCTCTGCTGCGCTCATGTTTACTCGCAAACGCAGTCTAAGGCGGGTCTAAGGCACCATGGCGACATACTTTATAAATATTGTCACGTGCCCGGGGTTCCGTGGCGAAAAATAACGAGTTCTGTACTGGATGATTGGATTTATTGACAGCTTTTACAATGTTTCTTATTCACAATCAATTATGGCGCTACAGCTAATCTGTCCAATTCACAAGTCACTAGGACACTCTACCCGTTTCCTTGTAACGGATTTAACACAGGAACTATCTCTTAACATCACTATGAAATCTTCTTACCATTTATTGTTCAGTCACACTGGAATTCCGACCCTCCAGAGCTCGACCAAATTGTCCAATTCTAATTCTTTAGTCTCTGCTGTGCTTCGTTGTACGCCGTTTTATTCCACTACTCTTGACTCTTCTATACACCTACAGCTGCCAGTCTTGGAATTCTGCTCGTTTGTATAGAGGCAGCAGGGAACAGGCATCACAGAGGAAAAAACATGCCAGAGCGAGGACCTACAGAAAACATCAGCCTGCCTTACTTCCTCTATTGTGTGACGTCACCGCTCACGAGTGAACCTGCCTAGCGTTCGCTACATCGCAACGGTCCGTGTGCTTAACTAAGCACTACGCCATGAAGACGTATGGGGGAGCGGATATATAGACCTAAGCTTTTTTGACCTCGGTACTAGTTGGGGGTGAATGGTCAGCTTCACGCCCCAACCGCTTTACCCCCGGGATAGAGCCCCCTGTACACATTGGACATCAGACTAGGTGGGCCCCAGAACCGTTCTGGACGACATGGAGAAGTGAAAATTCTTGCTCCCATCGTGACTCGAACCATGACCCCTTGATCTTCCAGCCCGTAGCCAGTCACTATACCGACTGAGCTATCCCGGCTCCTGTTTTTGCTCAGTACTATTACGCAAAAGCAAGAATGCCCTAACAGTGTCCTATGAGACGTCGCAGGCAACGTTAATCTCCTGTGTTGTTATCCTTTTTAAGCCGGGGGTTTGTTAGATTTTTTACAAGAATTACTCAAATAATGTTATCTAGTTCTTTCTGCCATAAAGGTACTCTACTGCGACATACTGCCCTCGCAATCGTCCTACCATTTTTCCAGCGGTTAAACTAAAGGCGAATTAAATTGATTTGTGCAGAACTATACATTTTTCCTTGATGCACACGAATTTACATGTCGAATGAGTACGCATGTATGGGAACTGCTTAGCAATGACGAGTAAACAGCGGTTGCTAGGCAAAGCCTACAACAATACGGACAGTGACATGTTTTCTATATGTCCGACTCTAGGTTACATAAGAAGATACATTGAGTGGAGGTTACAACCGTGTGGAGGCGGGGTCGAATACCTCCACCGTGACCCTTCGAGTCGTAGGAGGCCATGAAAAGGGAAGTCTCAAATCTGAGACAGTAAAATACGGTCGCGAGTTCCAAGGGACTCGAACCCGAGAAAGACTGCGCTGGCAAGAGCTAGTAGCACGTAAAAAAGACAGACCCGTCCTCTCGTCAGAGAGGGCGCCCCACAAAAACAAGACCGTAAATGCCAAATAGTAACAAATATCTGGTCAGGAGCCCCAGCCGGGGCTCGACACCAAGACAGACAGACTTGGACTTGGAAGTTACAGTTACAGTTCTAGATTTCTGCAGTTCTACAATTCTGGTTCAGTGAGTTCACTATTGTTATTATTAGTCTTCAGTTCTTCAAACTCAAGTTCTTCCATGTAAACTGTGCAACTGTAATAAACACTATAGGACAGTTCAACTAGTGGTTGTCTCTTCATATAATTACTCCCACAGTATGTAATCCGCATTTGATGAAACACGCGTGTTAATTCCTATTGCATTAGTCTGAAGTTAACTTTACAGAACATATTCTGTTTTTATACGTATGTTACTGAATTTGTCAGCACGAGGGTTAAACACATTTTTTTTTTCAGTGCCAATGTCAATCCTTGATTCCATCTGTAGGGGGTCTGCAGAATCTTTGATTCCATCTGTAGGGGGTCTGTAGAATCTTTTGCACTCTGATACGGGAGCGTCACGTGACGTTAAGTGAGATAGTAGTGGTGGTAGCTTTACAAATGTTTATAGCTGGTGAACTAAGACGCCTTAAAGGTAAGGTTCTCTTTTATATTGCCTTATTGCATTAATGTATAGGCATAATATTTGTTTACACGGTTCTGAATAGGTTTTAAATTCATTCGCACTTTTGTGGGAATCACAGGTGAGACGATAGCGCATTTGATGAAACACGCGTGTTAATTCCTGTTGCATTAGTCTGAAGTCAGATTTACAGAACATATTGTGTTTTTATACGTATGTTACTGAATTTGTCAGCACGAGGATTAAACACATTTTTTCATTGTAAATGTCAATCCTTGGTTCCATCTGTAGGGGGTCTCCAGAAACTTCTACTCTCTGATATGGGAGCGTCACGTGACGTAAACGGAGATAGTAGGTGTGGTATCTTTAGAACAGTTACTAGTTGGTGAACTAAAACGCCTTAAAGGTAAGATTCACTTTTATATTGTCACATTGCATTAATGTATAGGCATAATATTTCTTTACACGGTTCAGAATAGGTTTTAAATTCATCCGCACTTGTGTGGGAATCACAGGTGCGACGGTAAGGGTACACGGGAATCCTGCGTCGTAACTTTTCCGTGTTGTTATTTGTTATTATTGATTTTGGATACGTGCCTTTTTCCTAGGCGGCATTTATATGCCTCTACGTTCTTTATGGCCGTTATTCCGGGTCTTTTTTTTTTTCTGTGACTCTTGACGAAGCGCTGTGTGGGTGTCCAAAACAAAAATTAACAGTATTATTTATTCGTCCATACCAGCAGTGCTACCAATCGATTGAACCTTGAATGAACAGTTATAACCAGGGCCTGGATTTTGATGACCTGAAAACATTTAAAAAATGATATAAAATGACCGAAAAAATCCAGAAAAATTACCTAAAATATGACCCAAAAATGTAATATGCAGGGCCAGGATTTTGATGACCTGAAAATGTTTAAAAAATGACCTATAAAATGACCCAAAGGAGAAAGAGAAAGAACACTTCGCTTCCATATTATTCACATTTCAGAAAACATGAAGAAAAATTCCCTAAAATGGCCAAAAGGGACAAGAAATACCCTTAAAAGTCCAAAACTTTACCAAAAATTTACCCCCAAAATGAAAAAATTACCTTAAACCTAAAAATGTCAAAAAAATAAAAAAAAAGCCTATAAAATTTACATTTCTGTAACCAGCAGCTCATATCCGAGATTTATACATATACATGTATATTTAAGAGCATCGCATAGGCTACAAGGAAAAAAAGATGACATGTCATCAAAATCCGGGCCCTGGTTATAACTATTCACCAAATTATGATGTACACTATGGTGACAGCACAGTGGGAAATCAGAAGTGTTATATGTGTAAAGCTGTTCTATACGCCTACCGAAGACTCTATGAGGTGGTGCAATCATCTTTTATTCAACGTATTGTAACTAACTTAGGCAAGGACCGGATATTGTCCGTCGAAATCAGTAATATGTAAAAGTGACCGATGTTAGTCAAACAGGATTGACGCGTAGCTTGGTCTCAGTGAAGTTTAACATTGATCATGGCAAATATCTGTCAAGTGGGCAAACACTGCAACAAAATCACTGTATTGATATCGGCCATCTGGCCTTTCTGGCAGATTTTCATGGTTTCCTTCATTTCCTCATTCAAATGCGAACACTACCTAAATTAGACCACTATCGCTTCCTTTTACGTTACAAATCATATTTCACCAATCATCGTAGAAATCAGATGTGGTAATCTGATCTGTACAAAACCTCGTTAACTTACAACCTAACACATGGAGCTGAGTTCTTGAGTAGCTAGCAATTGCTAAGCTGCTCCGGAAGTTCATATTTTATGGAGCCCGAATGTTCATTATAGTGTTCACAGGAGCCCACCACTGGCCTCTCCTGAGCCAGATTAATCCAATCCATAACACCCCCTCCTACTTCTTTCAGATCCATTTTAATTTTATTCTCCCACCTACGTTTAGGTCTTTTTAATGTTTTTCTTCTTCTGGCTTTCTTACCAAAACCATAAATGCATTCCTCTTAATTCCATGTTTACTACATGCCGTGCCCATCCTTCTTGACTAGAGCGTTGTAATTATATTTGGCGATGTGTACAAGTTATGAAGATCTGTTCTTTGTAAACACAGCATGGCTCGCCCTCAGGGTGCCGAAAGAGAAGGCTTCCAGATGGGAGTTGAGCGTGGGGCTAAGAACTATTCGGCTTCGCCATGGCATACATGGATACACCTCCATAAACATTGCACGCGCGCATATACAGAATTAAGAGACCTACTCAATTACAGTCTCTTAGTTTACCAGAGTACACCTTGCATACCACAACATTCACAGACCGTGCACACGACATATCACCTGGAAGACAAATGGTAATTATCCATGAATAATAAACATCCAAATTAAAGAAGACGTAGATTTAATATATCTGAAATACACAAATGCCATGTGATAAAAACTTTGATAACCACTAAGTACATACAACAAATCTGATGAAGATATCGCATTAGTTGCCTTTGTAATATATCTTTGAAATTGTAAAGAGACTATGGACAACCTGTATTTGCAGATAAATATGACTACCTTGCATACCAACAGTGGAAAAAGAAAACAACATCAATTCCACTTTACGCAACTGGATTTTTAACAAAGTTAAGCGATATTAATATATTGTCACGTGTAGGGGTGACTGTAGACGGTGTTTGGATTTATTGACCACTTATACACACGATTCGGAACTACAAGCACTCACAGCGCCACCGCTAATCTCCACAATTCGCAGATCACCACAGCACCCGCTAAACCTTTTTCAGCCTGCTGTCTTCACCAGCCGTTCTCTGGCAATAGTTTCTAACAGTGAAGATCCCTCAGCTTCACCCACTCGGACCCTGTCTTTACAGCCTACTGTGCAGAACTGCTCAACAACTGATTTTGTTTATTGCTTATGACATTAGCACGGACCATGTAGAAATACTCCGTTTCCAAGAATAACTTGTTTCGTGCGTATTCGTTGCAGCGGAAACATGTTTACCGAGCTGTTGCCCAGAAACGGTCGTTGTTTACAGAGTCACCGCTTAGCAGCAGGTCTGTACGTCACAATATTAATCTTAATAACTTGATTTAACTAATCTGATGTTCACTTACGAGTGTTATCTAAGTACGTTTCCGGAGAAGATACGTGTTTGCCTTTGTTGTAGTGCAGAACATTTCTCGCTTCTCTCCCCTTATCCCACTTATCTTTTTTCTTAGGTAGGACGTACTGAAGTAGAAGGGAGACGCTAGTGTATGTTTGGGTCTACAAACGTAACTCCTAGTGACTTCGCTATCCAGTCGTATCTGTCGTTTAGTGCTCCGATACGCCGCCATGACACGTCCCTGCGCCTAAGTACGCCACTCAGGACTATTCTGGCTTGAGGAAACTTAGTTCTTGCCTTATTCACCAGAGCATATAATCACACATCACATAATCCAGATTTGCAGTTCGTCTTAAATCGTTAGTGCCTACATGAATGACGAGAGTATCAGGGCTCCCTAGGGCTTCCATGACTCGTTGCAGTTGCTCGGTTCTAATTCTGGAAAGCACTGTACCTTCATACTCGTATGTTCAGATTCCTCATTGCATATAATCGAGTCACCCAACACTAAGCACTCTGCATCTTAATGTTGTCTCTGCACCGTATCACGCCTGCCAAGCTCGCATCCAGCTACCACCCCTCGTAACTGATCTTCCAGTCCCTTGTTCCTCCGTTTTAGTTCAATTTGTTGCAGAACGTTTTCTAGTTTCTTCTCCAGTTGCCTAAGCCTGTCCCATTTGCACCTATCACAGCTCCACTTCCCACTGCCATATGGGCCTTTACGTTATCACAGCTGTTGTGAAACCATCGTCTGCCATGTGTCGCATTGTATTCCCGATTTTAGATTTCTGTCACATTCACTACACAATACGTGCAGAATGTTCTCCGCCTCCATTCTAGGTCCAGGATTTTGCTCCACACCACTGATTACTAATAATATGCCGCTGCGCAAAGAATTACTATGTTGCCTATGTAGCTACTTGCTTGTCCGTTGCTCTGCCGGCCTTGGGCACGGCTCCCGGGAGTCCTCGCAGCCGAGGCACCCACGCGGGCTCGATAGTCTTCCAAGTAGCAACCCATTGATGCTGTCTCCTGAAACACGACCGCACTCGACAACCCTCAAGAACAGCGATGTATTTTATCATACCTTATTTCATTTTAGATCTATTAAATATTCACTTCCCATACGAGCTTAAATTTCCGTAATATTATCTTGCTTTTATGTTGTGAGGATTTGTCGTTACTGCAATGACAACCCACTTCGGAAAGTTTGTAGGTCCTGAAAAGGACCGTTGGCTGCTGAAGTAGCGCAACGTACGCCGGTAGAAATGATGTCGGATGCTGTGTGTTGCGGCGGCAGCTAAGTTGGTAGTCTGGCCGCAGAGCGTGATTACAGGATGAAGCATGGTTGCGGAGCGCGGTCTCTGGAGTGGCGGCAGCTGCACTAGTTGCCCAGTGAGTCGGGCATGACCGCCGGCGAGTCGAGGCAGCCAGTTGCCCAGTGAGTCGGGCATGACCGCCGGAGAGCCGAGGCAGCCGTGCCTGACGCAGCGAAGTGCCGATGCCTCCGAAGACCGATCGCTCGGTGCGAAATGTGTTAGCTGGCTTGCTGGTGTGGTCACTGCTGCTGACTGAATGCGTCTCAGTGCTGCTGGAGTCTGAGTCTGAGTCACGTTGCAACTGACGGTCAGTCAGTCTGTCTGTCTTGGTGTCGAGCCCCAGCTGGGGCTCATGACCAGATATTTCTTTGAGTGAAAGTTACTGTCCTGTCTATGTGTAGCGCCCTCTCTGACGAGAGGTCGGGTCTGTCATTTGTTAGTCAGTCTGTAGTACTAAGTCCACTGTCTGTATTTACACATATTATAATACACTTATTTCTTATTTAGATGTACAATATATACACGGCCTCCGTCAGTCCAGGCCAGGTACAGCAGATTAT
>NW_019735571.1:415292-428790 GCF_002891405.2 Cryptotermes secundus | reverse complement strand
ATTCCACAGGCCTTTTTTAATTTCAGGGATTTTATTAATTTCTGAACGTCACATGGTCTGATCCTTAGAGGGGGGGGGGTTCATCCACGGCTTCCAGCAGAGCTTGAACTCTAGCCTCCACCCGCTCTTCATGGTTTTCATCGCACAGGTCATGCGGCGTGAACTGAATTTCCAAGCAGTCGGCAATTTCGTTGGCTTTTTCAAAAGGATGAAATTTTAGGCCAGAAGAACCATGAATGGCAGTTGGTGCCCTTGGTCCGTCTCTCTGAAGGAGAGATTTCGCAATGGGCCATATACACTGTGGTGTGACTTCAGCGTTGCTTATTTTTGCTTCCCACCGTTCAAGTGCCTTTTTACGGGTCATTCGCCTGATTGATTTGGTGACCCAATTGACTGCCGTTTTCCACGCTGGATCCCTGGTTTCTTGCCACAGTTTTCGTAGCCTATGTTTATATTTTATCAAACGATCTAGACCAGGAAGATCGTTGTTTATGTCCAAAAGCGTAACTTTACTTGTCGACAGCCTATATGCTGAAGCAATAGAGGCTGCAAAGTCGCGTGGCGCTTTATCGGTTTCTACCCCCGAATTAATTTCTAGTTTAGGTGATATTAATTCAGAAGCGAGGCTTTGAAACCGCTCCCAATCTGTAAATTTTTCAATGGGTTCCGAAAGATTCCTAATTTAGTGCTGCTGGGTTGGAGCTGCGCCTTTTTATATAAAGCGTGATGGAGGAGCGAAAATTTGCTGAGCGGTGATTGGCTAGCGCATATAATGACTAGACAGTGAGTGCAGTATAAACGTGAGCGTTGGAAGCAATTTGATTGGTTAGCGCGCGTGATGGTGAAAAGTGAGCGCTGTAGAAATAGCGTGATAATATGTGGGATGTTCCCACAATGTCTTGTACGAGTAGTAATTTTTTTCATGCTTTCCTCATTTCACCCATGTGTGCTGCATGTGTAGATTTCCAACATCCTTGATTTATTACCCTAATATTATAGTGTAATGAATAAATTGTGAATCGCCTATTTTGCAATTTTTGTTCCCCATCTTGATCCTCTTTTAGGCCAGAATATTCATACAGCTTTCTTCTGAAACTGTGCTGAACTGTGTTTTTGCCCAAGCTTCAGACTCGTGTAAAATTGGAGATATAAATTGAATGTTATCTTTTGTGTATATAGGATCTTAAATGATCCTGAATTGAAACAAAATTTAATCTATGTTTCACTTTCGTTGTGAATGTAATTTTAATTTGTTATTGTCATTCCTAAGACTTGAACGTTATACACGTTCAAAGGATCTGTTTGCTACCCTTGTATTAAATTTTGTTTCGCATTCTGGTGACAAGACGTGATCACATACTTATGTTCCTCTGTGTTAATAATTTCCGCACGAAACTCCTCAGCATCCAACAGAAATTCTTTAGTTCTCTAAAGAGTACTTATATTTCCCACATCTAATTTATTATGACTCTTGTGATTATTTTATGTTTTCACAAAAACCAATCCCTCGAGTGAGTAGATGAACGTAGTTAACGAAGTATTGCACGTGGACATTGTCATAAAGAGTTTGAAGAACACAGAACGGTGGTATAAAAAGTGTTGTAAAGAGATACCGAGGTAAAGTGTAGCAGTGTTTGTCACATTAGTTGACACCAGTGACACCAGGTACAGGTGAGTGTTTGGCTTCAAACGTTGGTATCCTTTTCCTATTAGAACGTATCAGATAGAAGGCTGTGTTGTCCCATTCGCCGTGACCATTTTTTTATGATTGTGACCACATGCTTTTCCTTTCAGTACATAGGTCTGCATGACAACGGGAGCGACAGGTGCGGAAGAGTGAATAGGAGTTATTACAGGGACATATGTCGATCACAGGGACAAGATGTCCACTACCAAACAGCATCAGGCGTGCAGACGTAGCTATTTGGAGGTCAGGACCGACCAGGTGATGTCTACACGATCGGGAAAGACACAAAACAAAGTGTGGCGCAGAAGCTCGGAGGGCAGGATATACGGAGAATTCACGCACCCTGGAATTGGAGAGTTGCAGCCCAGAGTATGGAAGAGAGAGTTGAAGTCGAACAATCATAACGGCGGTTCACCCTCTGGATCCGCAGCGTCAGAACTCGGAGAGGGGCAAAGTGGCTCAAGGGATCAGATCTACAAGAAGGTTGCATTTCCCAGATCTAGAGTTTTGCAACACGAAATGGGCAGAAGCGGCTCAGAGTATAGCACAGTCCGGGAGGGTGCTCACACTGGACCTGGATCGTCACAGCTCAGACTAGTGCGAAGTGTCTCGGAGAATAGGGCACACAAGGGTGGCGCGAGCCCCTGCTCTGGAGCGTCGCATGACAGACTGAGGCAAAGCGGCTTAGAGGACAGTAAAGTTGTGGGTGGAGGCAAAGTGCCGAATACATACATGGGATGGGTGAATGCGGCAGTAGTGGTGAAGCTACTGGCTCAACTCTTTGAAGGCTACGTGGACACAAAAAAGGCGTCAGACCTATTGCAGGTATGTAAGCCTGAGTTCCTGCAGGAGCTCAAGGAATTCATCCACACTGCTTCACCGGATACAGCTTTTTTGAGCAACTTCGCAACCTTCTGCTTCAGCGCCTTTATCTCTCTACCGAGCAGCGTATGCGTTCAGTTCGAGCACACGCTAATGGCTTCCCTTTCGGCGGTGGAGAAGTCTGAGAATGTTTTACTTAAGGACCGATTCGCTAGGCTGCGGGAGAAACTGACTGAACACGTCTGCAGGAAGCAAGAATTGGACGTCAGGATGACCTTTCAGAACTTCCGATTTGTACCTGTGTTGCCGGTACGGGCGGATGAATTTTTCTTATCACCGGATGGGACAGTTGCTGTAGAATCCAGTGCAGAGCAGAGATACTTGTCGGAGTTATTCTTTTCCCAGTATGAAGCCTTCATAGGCCGTATTCGCGACGGCATCAGGAATTTTCGAGACACGGAGGGCACGTCACTTCGGCTGCCAAGTGTGATGCACTTCTACAGGGGAGTGAAGTTCTTGAGACCAGTTGTTTTGAACGATCGCCTGTGTCTGGTTACGAGCCTCACCTCTGTGGGCTGTCACAGTACTGGAACACTAGTCTGCTTCAGTTGCGATGGCTTTCGATCACTTCTTTTCGGCATTGTTGAGTGTGCCGACAGCTGCTTCGCTGTGCGACCGTGTGGAGAGATGCAGCAAATAACTAAGCAGTTGTTCGAGCATGAGTACGTGATGGCCGTGAGTGGGCTTTGTGCACAACCTTCGGTCAGCGTGCTGTTAGCACTCCAGCAGTTAAAGGCGGTGCCCTTGCGGAAGTTTCTAGTAGAAGGCGTGCAAATACCTGGCCGCAAACAGTGTATACAGGGGCAGTCGGACCTGGACCCATGGCAGCGTGAGGCCCTTGGTCATGCCCTCGCCCAGGATGTATGTCTGGTACTAGGTCCCCCTGGTTCGGGAAAGACGCGTGTTGCTTGCACAGTAGCTCGTAATTCGAGGTTCCCAGTCCTCGTATTGTGCGAATCTCGCAGTGGACTGGATATTATCCTGCGGCACATGGCACCCCTCAGCGTCGCATGTCTCAGCGACAGGACAAACCATCAGCGTAACCAGCAGAGGAGGGAGATATGGGCACGAAGGAGGGATGTACTGGTGGACCTTAGGAAGTTGGAACTTGATTTAGCCCTGCTGGCCAGAAAGGATGGCGTGGTAGCGCTGTCATCGCTCCGGGAGGGCGGTGTGGTATGCGATGCCCACTACAGTAGTTTCCTGCGCCAGCCAGACACCAACAGCGTTTTCTACAGTTGGCTTGTAGAGGAGGCGAGCCCCCCTAACGCGCCTCTTCCATATCGTGGCCTTGTCCCGTTCTGTGACGACACCCCCCACACTAAAGACACCTTGTCCACTATCCATCCCTCACTAAAGTGGGCAGAACGATTGGAAAACGTGGAAAAAAAGCGCTCTGAGATGAACACTAATATCAGCAGTTTGCAGGAGCGGTGGGGGCGCGGAGAGGATGTGATACAAGAGATTAATGGTCAGAAAGCGTTATACCGACTTCAAGCTTTTAAGTTGAAGCGGCTCAGAACACGGTTGGCAGAGACTTTGCCGAGCGATGGATTGAGAAACTGCTCTGATGTATGGAAACTGAGACCGGTTGGACGCTGGGGACTGTACATTGCATGGGTGGTAGCACTGCGCGCACGGCTGTTGGAGAGGTTGACACATCTGCAGGACAAGCTTGCAGTGGAAGACAGGAATCTTGAAATAGTAGATCAGTGTATAGACCTCGAGAATGCTCAACAGGTGGCGGTAGTTGGAGCAACAGCAGAGGAGGCCACAAGGTTGAGTTCCTTACTGGACAAGCTGGCGCCCAAGACGGGTATGTTGGAACTTGTAATGTCAGCCCAGTTTACATAACCAGAACATGTGTAGACGCAGTTTAGTCTAATGGGGAAAGTTGTATCTTATCTCCAGGAGCTTGATCGGTCAGTCCGAGTGTCGGGATGACACTTGAAGATGGTGGAGCGGAATATTACTTCATGGTCGGTTTGGGTTGTGAGTAAGGCGTCATTATGGGGTGCAATACCAAGATAGCTTTTCGGTTTAGAACAAGTTTTCTTAATGTAAAAGGTTAATATGTCCTTAATTAAGCATTGCACCATGAAAGCATGTGGAAGAGTGGGGTATAATGTCACCATTCTTGACCTGGGTACTAGGTAGGTTGAGTGGTCGGCTTCACACCCCTTCTGCTTTACCCTGAAGGGAAAGAGCTCCCGGTACCTATTGGATAAGAGGATAGGTCACCCCTAGAGCCAGTCTAGATGCTGTGGAGAAGAGAACAAATCTCCCTTATCTGGAATTGAACCCCGGCCGCCAGCTTGTAGCCTGTTTCTATACTGACTGAGCTATCAGTTAATGTTACAAGTCATGTGTAAGGCATACAATTGTAACAGAAACATGTAGTTAGCGATAATGTGGCCATAGTTCATTGCGGGACTGAAGAAGGAATAGCGCAGCATTTCCCCCAAACTGGGTGCTGACTCATTTACATGGACGTTGGTGGCTGATCACGGGAAAGAGACAGACATTGTGTTCAATAAGGCCAACATTGTCATGGTCCCCAGCACATTAAAAAGTTAGATGACATTTAATGAAATTCTGATGCGAATAGTAATATTCTTAGTGTAATTACATCATTTCAGGAAGATTGTTAATTCCATTTTATATTTTCATGAGGTGTTGAAGGTAAACATGGAAACGTGACAACACCATGAATGTGGTGTATTGTATGATGTGTCTCCTGTCACTATCCCACTATGAGTCATGTGGCGTTAACAAAAGAAGTGTCATGGATCAGTGTAATTTGATCCATATGGTAGCATGTGAAAGTTCTGTGCGCTGAGATCTTTTTATCTTCAGGTCTCATTACCTTACTTCTGCAGTAAGGTGTGCGATTCAGTGCCGAGGCTTTATAGCCGAATCCTTCATGAGAAAGGAATCTTAGAAAGTACATTTGAAGGTTTTAATTTGTAAATACCCACAAGTACTAGTTTGCAAGAAGGTGTGCTTATAGAAATTTGTTAAATTGTGGTGGCGCATGCCTTCAGTTTGTGACAAAAGAGGAAACAGCCCAAGAGTAGCAGACTGGAGCTAATGCTAACTGAAGGAAACGCGCTCTAGCAGTTCATTCGTATAAAATAGAGCAATGTAACTAGAAAGGGCCAGTGTCAAATGCAGATGAAATGTCTGAATGGTCATGCACCAAACAGCAGTTACTTAATCATAAACAGCAGACATGCATCTGAGTAGAACATGAGTAGTAGCATGTTTAGTATGTTGCTTTTCCTTCTACATTTTATCCATGTGTCATTGTGACATTTATGAAAATGACAGTGGAAGCTAACATAACAGTTCAGCTTATGGCTACATATTTAACTTTCCTGGAAAGAGAGGCAGAAGGAAATGGCCAGGGGAGATGAAAGTTGTAGCTCAGGATTAGGATCGAAAGAAACAATGTGGTGATGTCACAGGCAGGAGATGAAAAGGCAGAGAAGACAGAGGCATGCAGTGGTTTTGAAGTGCTGCATTGTCCAACCAAAAAGAATTCCCATTCTCCATTCACATTAATATAAGTCATGATGACATAATTTTCTGACCCAGTTGTTGTCCAGGTGAAAGGTATTGTGTGTTATCCCTCATAGAGCTGAGCCTTTCTTGAGAAGCATTTTATTGAATCTGAAGGTTCATTACTGTGTTCACAAGAGCCCTCCACTGGTCCCTATCCTGAGCCAGATCAATCGAATCCATACTATCCCATTCTTTATCTCATTTCAAAGACTTTGATTACTTTGCTTCTAAGAATGAATAGCACTGTGAACTCTTTTATGAACTGTTTAAGAAGGAAAATGTTGTTGCCAACATCCTGTGTGAAATAACAGTGAATGCCATAAGCGAGAGCATAACATTGAAGGTTCATGTTATCACTGAATGACCTAAAAATTAATTCAGAGCTAAATTATGATTTTCATTTTATTTGAATGAATTAGTATTTTCACTGCAAAGCAGTCTGAGCAACTGTTATTGTAAATGCTAAGCAGTATTCATTTTTCTTACTATATGTAACTTTAATAATGACAAAACTGCAAATGTTACAAAAGAAATACATTTCCTCCTTACCTAATGAATCATGTGTGTTCCACATGCTTATTGTTGTTTAAAAAGGATAATTTTTAAGTAACATTTATGAGAAAACTTTTTTGAATATATTTTTGTTAATTGTTGTAGGTCTTTGTTATCTTGTATTGTGCACCACTTCCAGAAAGGTAAAGTCAAATGTGTAAACTAATATTGATGACTATGTTATAATGAAAGGACTTAATGAGGTTATTATAATTACTTTAGGAAGTAACATCCAGAAACTTTGCAATACTAATCATTTAGTCATTTATGTAAATATAAAATGACACTGTGATGTTTCAGTGATTGTGGATGAGGCTACGAATATCACAGAGGCTCAGCTAGTGACATGCCTCCCACAGTCTTGCCAAAACCTTGTGTTACTAGGTAAGTGTATCCTGTTTACATTCAAAATGGTTGTACAGAATGGAGTTGCATATGCTCACAATGTCTGGTTGTTTCAGGAGAACCAGGCCCTTTTCAGGATACTGTAAGTTGTCAGAAGGGGCAGTCGGTGAGTGTATATGTGTTTCTACTCACACTTGTTCACTATATCCATGATTGAATGTTGTGAGGAAGTAGTTAATAAATGAATGTACCAAAACTGGATTTTATCAGTGTGGTTCACAAAACACTCTATTGCTTACATTCTTTTGGTCTTCCCTTCATGAACTATGCCTTGCTGTCTATAATCAGACAAAAAATAAACCGTTTTGTTTCAGATTATTTTGAGAAGGGGAGTGACAAGTTGAAACCAAAACCATCCTTTGAAGGTTATGTAATAGCACTAGAAGTATTCTTAGTGTTGAATGATAAGATTGAGGGATGAAGCAGTTTTAGCCTACTTAGGTAGACTATCTCAGCATTCACCTGTAGGGACAGAAAAATTGCAAAGATAACTTGTCTTGAGGCTTAGACCTGAAGCTCACATTAGGCCTACAAAATGATGGTAAGGTACATTACTGTTTGAGCTGTCTTGGGTCTGCGTATGGATGTGACTGGTCCTTGACACCATATGCAAGCAATGTGTTACCAGTCTGTATTGCTTAGCAACTACTTTAGAACATAATTTACACCTCATATGGCAGGATGTACCAGACATAATACAGTGATCATGCTTACTGATATGTATGTTGTAATGTTCACACATTTTCTGGAGCAGTTACAATTTGTTACAATGTTGTCTCAGTTTGCTATAGTTTATTAATATTACATTTTCACATCTGCTAACATGCTTCTGAGAGTATGGAACTCGCTGCCTGCTTTTCACAGCATGTACTGTTTCATCACACACAAACTTTGCACTTCACTGCTAAGTACAGACTCAATTTTTCTGCCAGTCCTTGGCTCACAACTATGGTTTATGCGCTATATTTATAGAGTAGTCCAGGGCAGTTCACAGATTGCCACAGAAAATGTATGCACGCTTTGTTAAGTTACATTTCAACAGGAAAAGTAGACAGATGTTAACCCATTGTTGTGCTGTTACCTTAATGTCACAAATGTATAAAATGATCACTACCAGCACCAGTACACTATCAACAGTAGTGCTGAAGAGAGCGTCATAATTCTTCTAGTGTTGCTGGTGGAATAACAGTATAGCAGTTTCATACTATAGGTATTACAGTGTTCTTGGTTTTTTGGTATATACAGCATTATTTATCGATTACTGTCAGTTGACACAAATGTTTGTATGTATTGGGCCACAGAAAATCCAAACATAACAGAAGAACTCACAGTTAATTTGCTAGGTATGTCAGTGCTGTACAGTATGTCATCCACAGTGATATGATATTAGGGCTATCTCTCTTTGAAGCAACTATCACAGGTACTGCTTGTTACTTTCAACATGATGGTGTCCCACCACATTACCACAAGGATGTGAGATAGTTGCTTGAGTTCATTTCCTCAAGATGGATGAGAAGAAAGGAGTGTGGAGTATCCACCCTGATCTCCTGACATGACACCATAAGATGGTTACATGTGGGGTACTCTAAAGAACACTGCAGGTCCTGAAGCACAAAATTGAAATTTCCTGTGCTTCTATTCTGCCAGCAATAATGCAATGGTGCTGGTGGTGTTCAGTTTGAAGATTAGTGAATTTGTAGTAACCAGCATAGCACTGGGCCAAGATCTATCAGCTTTAAAGGTAAGGTACTGGTAAAGTTGTTCTTGTGCTTAAATAATTATGCACTATGCCATGAAGATGTATGGATTAATGGAGCTATAGCTCCACCTTTCATCACCTCATCATTAGGTGCAGATACGTGGTTAGCTTCACACACACTTACAGCTTTACCCTTGTGGAAAGATCTCCTGGTACCCATATAATAGGAGGCAGGTTGGGCCCTGAGCTGGCCAGAATGTTACAGAGAAGATAAAAATCTCTTGTCCATGCCAGGAATCGAACCCCAGCCATTGAGCCAGCAGCCCATACTGACTGAGGCATCCAATCCATTCACTTTACTTGTTAAAATATGTTACTAAAGTGTGTTTACTTTTTTTGGCCACATTGTAGAGAGATGAGGCACAGAGTTTCTGGTTGTTGCTGAAGAGAAGGAAGTCTGGGAAGTTTGGGGGCAATGTGCGCATTCACTGTGATTCATGTGACCCCCCCCCCACACACACAAACTCAGTCTGCACAAAAATATTAAAATGGATCATTAAAGATATGCGGGAAGCTGTGAGCATGCAAACTGGGTGAACTGGTTCGCAGTAAGGTCCTGTTTCAGCGAGTGGGGAGTGCAGTGTTGAAAGTTGTATTTCCAGGGAATTATTTCAGTTATAGATTTTAACAATTTTTACCAACAGCAAGAATGTTTTTAAAATGAAGATAAATTGCAGAGTAGATTTTGAATTTTTTTTATATTTCTCTTCATATTTTAATGAGTTTTATTATGCTTGTAAACATAATGAACTACTCATATACGAGTGACAACCACCATTATCACTTGGGGAATGGCTGTGCTAATTATGTGAGCAAATAGCATTAGTTGCTGCTGAAGTAACACTTATTTCCCATTTTAACATGTTTTGTTAACTAGAATTCAACATACATGAAATGGCAGGGGTAGAATTTAGCAGTAGGGTTTAAGTGATATTGCATAATGATTATTCTTGAAAAGTAGACAGTTTGCCTGTGGTGGAAAATGAAGGGGTCAAAAAATCTGCTCTAGCTGAATTTATTTTACAACATAGTATAATATTGTACAAGAAATTAATTCTCTTCATGATTGTAACATGTTGTAACATATTTCCTATGGAATTTCGTACTTTTCCTGCCAGTACTGGACAAGAATAAAGAGTTTTCTGATCTTGATTCCCAGATATGTGTTCAAATTTTTCTGATCATGGATTGAAACCATTACCCTTACCAAAGATAAATCTTTGGGAACGTGAAGCATACATGTCCCCCATGCATGGTTCAGACCTCAAAGTAACTGAGTTTTTGCTGCTGATTTTCATTCTCATGATCTCCCTGTCACTGGGGGTAAGGGAATGTGCCCTGTTGGTTACTTTGCGAATCAGAGGTATTGCATAATAAACTGTCCAACATCACCATGACAGGAAATAACTGCTGAGATGTGCAGCTGTATATATTCTTCTTGTCTGCCTAGGCCCACTTGCGCAGTCTGGTTCACAGACTGGTTGAAAAAGGGATGGCTGCCTCTGAACTGAAGTCGCAACACCGCATGCAGCCACAGGTTGCAGAACCCATCATGTCAGCACTGTATCCTGTTCTGGAGAGCTGCAACAGTACTACTAATGTGTGTACAGTAAAAGGTGTCAGCCAGAACGTGTTCTTTATCACCCATGAGCATCTGGCCGAAAAGGTACAAGCCTGCATTGTAGGATGATTTCACACTCCGTCTGTAGTATACATCCCAGCTTTTATAATTATGTCTGTTTTTCTGGGTGACTTCATGTAGTCTGGTACATTTTTAGTCATATATCATATGAACGTTCTACCTTCATCATTAGAGTAGATCACTAACTCCATGCTGCAGGTCTTCCTTAAGCAGTTTATAGTTACCCAACTGGTAAAGATATTTCCTGTTTTGATATCTATGCTGAAGATAGAGACAGCATGTTTCTTCGAACCACTGATGAACTTTTACCATTCTACATGGCATCACATCTCAGAGGACAGTATTCTGAATTTTTTTAATGACTGTCATATTGTAATGAAACTGAGTATGACCTTCATAATGTTGAAAGCAATTATCATGTATGGAGGAAATGAGAATGCATACAGAATTCTGGTAGGAAGATTTAGAGGGAAGAAATAATTGGGCATACCTAACTGAAGATGGGATGAAAATATAAAAATAAATCTTTAAGAAATACCATTTGAAGTTTTTTTTATTGATAATCTCCCTGTACATTGAGGCACTTGTCCTATCGCTTCACAAGCCCCTGAAAACCAGCAGCATAAAATTCTTTGGGCTGCTATCGGAACCAGGCGGTAACTGGGATCATGAAGGCATACTGCCCACCGCATTCCAGCCTCAAGGACAAACTGTAAAGCCGACTCCTACTCTAATATCCTCAGGAAACTTCGTAAGGCCATTCAACGGAAGCGACCAGGACTCCTCACCAAAGGCGTGTTGCTCTTGCATGACAACGCGCGTCCCCATACTGCCAGCAAGACAAATGAGACGCTGTGAAATTTCACGTGGGAAGTCCTTGAGCATCCTCTGTATAGCCCCGACCTTGCTCCAAGCGACTTCATTTGTTAGGCCCTCTTAAATATCATCTTTCGACTGAACATTTTCCCAACGATGAAGCTGTAGAAAGGGAAGTCACTGCCTGGTTCCGACAGCAGCCCAAAGAATTTTATGCTGCTGGTTTTCAGGGGCTTGTGAAATGATGGGACAAGTGCCTCAATGTACAGGGAGATTATTTTCAGAAATAGAAGCATTTTTCAAATCAGTACTCTTATTTGTTTAAGTTCTATATCCATTTGTAACTTACTTATTGACTTACTCTCATATTTCACAGAATATTTCTGAATACCAACTGTATGCACATTTCAAAAAGCAGACAACTGTGATACCATTAATAAAAATGGGGACATTAAACGTCAGGAAGATTGTAGAGGTATCATATGCTGGCTGTAAAATATATGCCAGTATTAAAAAAAAATACAACAGTAATACAACTGGAGAATAAGTAGATGGTATAAATGGAGATCCTGTTGTGATGGATATTTCTCTCAAAAACTCACTGTGAAAGAACACTGGAAATTCATTATAGTGTTCCTTCTCCTGTCCTCTCCTTCTAAAAAATCTCTTCCATACCCCATATGTCCTAATATAAAATATGCTCCTTCTTCTGTCATGTCTGTATGTGGAACATTTTCCTTCTTCATTTACGTTTGTATGTGGAATATGTTCCTTTCCTTCCACTCTAACCGTCTAGTGCGTTAAGGCCCTTTGCGTTGGGAGCCACTCCTTCTCTCCGTCCTTCTCTGGCAGTCCTCTGAAGAGCCCTTTACGTTGCTGGTTGCATCTGCTCCACTAGCCGTTCCCTCTCACCTGTTGTTACTTCGAATTGGCAGGTTGCGGCTGCGTCCTTCCTATCCAGTTTCCCTTTTTGTTGTTCTGGTGGATAATAGTTTGTGGGTTATGGGTTATCGGTGTGCTGGGCGCCAGTAAGCTTACTGTAACGGCTTACATTTCGGGGAAAAGGGGGGATGAACTGGAAACTACAGGTGCTAGGTACCGCGTTCTCACTGGAGCGATGAGATTCGGTCTCAGGGTGAATATGGGCCTCGCGTCAGCGGGAAAGAGAAGAGTGTTTTAGGTAGGCACTAACACACACTGTTTAATTAGCCGATCTTGCTACACACGTACATGTAACGGCACTTGTTGCACTTCCCTAAAACACCTGGAAATCTCTCCAACGTTGGTGACTGGATCCCTGGCTAGTTAGTTAGCGGCTGTTTCTTTTAGCACAACCCCTAGAATTGCACTTTCACTTGTACTTTTAGCACCAAGAAAATTTCACGTTAAATTTAGAAGAGTTATCCAGAGATTGTTCCTGCAAACACTTAAACATAATTTCGGCTGTACACTTGGAGGGTTGTTCAGAGACTCCTCTCGCAGACTGACCCTGCAAACACTTAAACATAATTTCGGCTGTACACTTGGAGGGTTGTTCAGAGACTCCTCTCGCAGACTGTTCCTGCAAACACTTAAACATAATTTCGGCTGTACACTTGGAGGGTTGTTCAGAGACTCCTCTCGCAGACTGACCCTGCAAACACTTAAACATAATTTCGGCTGTACACTTGGAGGGTTGTTCAGAGACTCCTCTCGCAGACTGTTCCTGCAAACACTTAAACATAATTTCGGCTGTACACTTGGAGGGTTGTTCAGAGACTCCTCTCGCAGACTGACCCTGCAAACACTTAAACATAATTTCGGCTGTACACTTGGAGGGTTGTTCAGAGACTCCTCTCGCAGACTGTTCCTGCAAACACTTAAACATAATTTCGGCTGTACACTTGGAGGGTTGTTCAGAGACTCCTCTCGCAGACTGACCCTGCAAACACTTAAACATAATTTCGGCTGTACACTTGGAGGGTTGTTCAGAGACTCCTCTCGCAGACTGACCCTGCTTCGAAGCAAGAAATCTTCGCGGCTTCAGCTCCGCCTCCAAGTTACTACCCTAATTTCTGCTGATTGGAACAATTCGAATTTAGGGAGTTAACCATAATTCTCACTGCTCCAATCACATAACTTTAATTTGGGACTTTGGATCTAAAGTCCTAACGTCGTTTTTGACAGCACACTGACAGATAACCTGCTTGGC
>NW_019735571.1:377626-415279 GCF_002891405.2 Cryptotermes secundus | reverse complement strand
TTATGGGGTTCAAAACTTGTCAAGTGTAACTTTACCAAAGGATCCCGCCGGTCAACTTTCTAACTGAATTTCCAGGAAAACTCTGCGGGGTGCTTCCTGTCTGGTCTTTGTAGCAGTGAAGCGGCCCCTATTCTTGAAACCAAGAATCGGGCTAAGTCACCCTTGAATGTTCTTGCTACATCCTATGTATAATTACTCTAAAAAGAAATATTGATTACAAATAAAGATGGTGGTGTCAGCGGTACGGCTACACCACTTTCCCAATGAAATATGTGTTGCATCCTCTTTCTGCCCTAATGTGAGATACGTTCTCTCTCCTATTGTGTCTGTTTGTGAGATATGTTCCTTTTCATGCTCTTTCCTATTGCAAAATGTGTTTCTTCCCTGATGTGAGATATGCTTTTGTCCTGCCATGTCTACATGTTAGATCTTTACTTTTCAGCCCTCTTTCCTAATATAAGATGTGTTCCATCCCCTCTCTTCCCTGGTATGAGCTATGTTCTTTCCTCTGTTTGTCGTAGTATGTGAGCTATATTTCTTTCTTAGCTCTTCGTTGATGCAAGATGTGTTTCCTCCCCAGTCTTTTCCTGTCTGTGATCCAGTTCCACTGTTGGAGCCATAGCACAAACTTATGTTCAGGAATAACTTATAGTCTTGAAGAAAGTCGTCTTCTGGGTTTTTGCGCCGTGTATTATTCGTTTTGGCCGACGTTTCGGAGGACGTATCGCCTCCATCTTCAGAGCAGGGGAATGGCTTGTGAATGCAGAGAGCAGTAGCCATTCACCTGCTCTGAAGATGGAGGCGATACGTTCCTCCGGAATGTCGGCCAAAACGAATAATACATGGTGCCAAAACCCAGAAGACGACTTTCTTCATAGTCATCGCCGTGAAAACCTCAGAACTTACAACTTATAGTCTTGTTTTCTGTCTGTTATGCAACAATATTAATTCACAAAATGTTCGTTAAATGTTTAAAATTTCATTAAAATTATTAAAATATATATACATTTGGTGTGTATCTGGTGTTCAAAGAACACAAAGCAACACTAGTTGCACACAGCTAAGTGAGCAGCACATCCAGTGGGAAATGAGAACAGACGTAATATATAAGATAGGAAGAAAATGATTATATAAAATCATCCCACAACAACTGAATTCAAAGAAGTTGATAATAATGACGACTGGCCTTAATGAATACTATTTGACCAAGTACACAGTGCAGTACTTGTAGATTCCTTTAAGAGATGTTTTGACTGAAGATGGCCTTATGTGGCTGAAACATGTAGCATAAACACCGAATTTACATATACTTTAATAATTTTAACGATATTTTAAACATATAACGAACATTTAGTGAATTAAGTGTGAATTAATGTTGTTAAATTAATATTGTTGCATTATAGACAGAAAACCAAGACTCTAAGTTATACCTCAATGCAAAAGAATGTTGAAATATAATATTATGTTCAGGAAGGCTGAGGTAGTTACAGAATGACCAGTTTCTCTAGCACATATGTCACCCATATTTATCTAGAAAAGAAAAGAAAAACAATTTTTTGAAATCTGTTTTTGTTTGGTTAGGTTGGCAATGCAAGTGATTACCAGAACTTACATGAGGCCACCTTCATGTTGGCATTTTGTTGCCATTTGCTGTTGCAAGGCTACAGTGCACAGGACATTGCAATTATCACAACATACCCCAGCCAACAACACTATCTGCAAGAAGTGAGTACAGAATGATGCTTGTCTTTTTAAACATTTCCTGCATAATTTGGCATGTCCAATGTGATGTGTCTTATTCCTTCATAGGATTACCTGCAGAGATTGGCATGGCTGATATGTTTTCTTTCTTGTTTCTTATTGTTTGCATTTGCACAGGGTTGTGAGAGATCATTGCAGATGAGAGATGTGCGTGTCTGTTTGGTTGAAGAGTTCCATGGCCAGGAGTGCAAGATAGTACTGTTATCTACAGTGCACGAGGATGTTTCAAGACCACACACTGCAGAGTATATCAGCATGATGCTGACACGTGCACAAGAGGGTTTGTATGTCATTGGCAACCTGCAGCAGCTCACAAAAAGCAGCACTGTCTGGAGTGCAGTTCAGAAATCACTGGAGAAGCATGGTGTAGTTGGGACGGAGGTGCTTCTGAGGTGTCAGGTGGGCTAACGTGATTAGAACTTATCATATTGCCTTTCATCACATGGAACTATGAAATAGCATGTATTATTTTTGTTTTATTGGAAACATTTTGTTCCTTGAAATATCAGTTTGGAGACAATGTTTGTTGCTCTGTATGCACATATGAAATGGCTACCCTGTGACTGATAATTGCTTGGTTGGTAGAATTTCTGGCCATTTATGGAATGTACAAAGTAGGTTCATGTTCACAAGAACCCATCATTGAATCGTGTTCTAAGCCAGATGAAGTCAGACCTCTCACCATTTTTCAAGACGGTTTTAATATTACGAGATTTTATGTTCTCACTGCAGTAATTATGAAAATTATCGTCATCTGGGATGCGTTGCTTAATGTGTGAGGAGTTTACTGACATCTTCAAGGAATATTCTGCCATTATCTTCAGTGTCTTTACTCTTTTATCCTGAAGATGAAGGCAATACAGTTCTCTGAAACATTTCCAGATTACAAAGTGTCATGTCCCAGAAGACAGTGATCTCCACTTTAATATTATCCTACTATCTACCCCTTCACCCAGATTATGTCTTTAAGGTTTTTTGACAAAAAATTTGTACACATTTCTCATTTCCCCTAAGTGTGCTGCAGGTCTCACCCATCTTAACCTCCTTGATTTGTCACCCTAATAATATGTGAAAAATAGCACAAAGTTATGGTTGTGGTCATTATGCAGTTTATTCCTGTGTGTTGATATTTTGTAACTTTCTGGATCCTGTTATAGTTATTATTGCAGCATTATTTCCAATATTGTCTTCAATGTACAGCTGTATGTGCTGAGCGGATGTAGAATGAAACTGCCTCTCTCCAGTATGTGGCCATTAGTGGGTTGTTATGAATATGAAGGAACAGTTATGGTCTCACCATCAGTAGCTACTTATGATCTTCATGTTAGTTCCTTGTCCACTAGTTATTTGACTATAATGCCATTGCTTAATTACAGTACTGTCCTCTTCTTTCATTTACTTCATTCCTGCACTGAACTAACTCATGAGTCACAGCAAACTATTTCTTGTCTGCTTCTGCCTGTACTGGACACTGGTTGGTTCTGCAGCCCACAGTCTCTTGTACAATGGATTTCAAGAAATTTATATTGAGATTATACTAGGCAGAGAATGAACTTCATGTGGTGTCAATGTTAAGAATGCACGAAGCTTTACTTCTGTCTCTTTTGCATCCCTTTGTTGTTTGATGCTCAGACAAACTTCACAGTTTTACCTTTAGATTAATATTCAGGTGTTGGGAGATGGGCTGCATGCTCGTGGAGTATACAGCAGATTAAAGGTTGTTCTATAGTCCATGCAGTTTTTGACCCTTAGCTGGTTACTTGCGGCTTTCTGAGGTCCATACTGGCAAAAGATGTGCTAGCATCACATATTCTGTCATGTGGCACTATCTAACCTAAGCAGCTGGTAAAACCTTGTTCATTAAACCAAAAGTCAGGAACATTTCACAGTGCCTCCCCCTTATAGGTGTGAGAGGCCTGGAATATATTGTCCTCAGATGGGTATGAACTTTTGACCTTGCACATGGTCAGATCCAGACTAATGAATCTATTCTAGTGGTAAGACATGGTGAAAGAAAGAGTTAATGTGGTTTGTGTCAATTCCAGGTGCATCAGGATAAGCTGATAGCAGTATCTAGTGTGGCTGACTTCTCACAGAACCGTGAGGGGGGTTGCATCCTTCCATGTAACCGCACACTGAAGTCTGGTGACTCATGCAAGAAGCAGTCACATGAGTGGTCAGCAGAGTGACTTGCAGCAGTGCAAGCAGCACTAGCAGAGAGAACCTTGTTGCCAACCATGCAAAAGGGAATTTGAGTCTGTGGATTGAGTTCTGTCATGTGGGCAAAAGGTTGAGCCAGGAGGTTCACAGGTTCCAGGTTCGATGCTGTGATGGAGGAGAGACATACTGGACACTGTTGCCAATTGTTTTGAATGTGCGAATACTTTTTGTCTGTTCTCAGAGCTTGCGCTCAAATTGGGTCCATATTCAGCTTTTAAGCTTCAGGTTTAGAAAATTTGTGTATTAGCACTTCCTTGGTGGATGTGAAAAACCCATCTCCTTTCTGTCAAAATTGATTCTTATGTAATTTTGATGTAGAAGCTTCTTAATTTCCAGGATATAAAAGTTATTTTATGAATATACCTATGAATCAGTTTAGGTAATGATTACAAACAGTTTGCTTTTGAAGATATTGTAATGTGTTGCCTTTGTGACACGACACAAATAAATTGCTTGGGTCTTCGGATTGGAACAGATTCTTTTCAGATTTCATTTTCCATGGAGTCTGTTTAAGAGAAAAATTAGATAGGCTCATAGCATGACCATGTTGTATTTCGAGTCCATGTGTCTGAACATTTAAACGAGATGACCGACTTTTGTCGCATGGTATGGGCTTCATGCCATTAGATACTAACCGACATTCAAATTTTTTAATTGCCTGCAATCAGCAGTAACAAAGAACTGACACAGTACCTTATGATATGGGAGTGATGCTACCACTAGTGAAAATGTGTACTGTAGCAGACCTTTAAAAATATAGAAGCCCATTTGATGTTTTCCTTTGAAGAATGCCAAAGAAACAATATGAAAATACAATTATTCTGACATTTCTTATATCAGGCCTTATTTTAGTAGTTATTTTTTTATATTTGCCCAATTTTGAATGAGTTTACCATGTGAAAATTGTCTTTAGTTTTCAGCTTGATAACAATAGCTGACTGATAACTTAAGTGAGTTCTGTAAATTCTATAATAAAGGTAATTTTTCTATAGCTTCTTATACAGCAGTATTATTTATAAAGGTTTAAAACTAGAATTAAATACTTATACAAGTTTCACAAGAGTGTAGACCTGCAGATAATTTTATTAAAGCTTCTCTTCGACATCAAGAGCATTGAATGTTATACAAATTCCGTTATCAAATTAATGAAGCAACACAGTAATTTTATTATGATTCCCGTGTGAAACAACACTGAAGGCGTCTGTAGGCCTATATTCTTATCCCTTTATAGTGGATTCAAGCTTCAACCCTCAATGAAAGTCCCCGAAAGCTTAACAAAATCACATTCTGAATTTTCAACGAAATTAAATGGGAAATCAGTACAAATGAAAAAATACGTACACACAAAAAAGTATATGGAGTATAGACTCTGTTTCGCCATATTGCTATTGATATTGATTGTGTGACACTTTCTGACATTTACACATCACTGTCATTTTGGAATATTAAATGTATGATTATTGTAGGGGGACCCAAAGAGGCCTACTTGTACATGATCATGGTGATGTGTTTACATTGTAGTTCATTTAAGGATTCTCAGAATAGCTTGAATTGAGGTATTTAGCAAAAAAGGCAGGATTATTCTATTTAGCTACCCATCTCACCTCACCACTGCGCCCACTTGGAGCGTAAGGCATCCGTGAAATGCTTCATTTCACTTCATTTTCTTAACCTTAGACAGCAGGTAGGATTCTTTGGACCGAGGATCAGCCCGACGCAAGGCCGCTACCTACACACAAACACGGAATAAACGCAGGCATCTATGCCTCGATTGGGTTTCGAACCCACATCTCAGTGTCTGAAGGGGCGAAGTCGGTTCATGCCTTACACCGCGCGACCACTTTGGCTGGGTTGTAAGATTATTAGTGAATGTTAAATTAAAAACGATATGAAAGAAAGTTGTCATGGCCTAAATCACGGAAGTTGTGGTCGGTATATACAATCTCAGCCGAAGTGCGAACCCGGTACTGCCGCTGAGCTAAACATGCTCCGTTTGAGTGCCTTGCATCATAAACGAATAGTCACCACATTGATATCTATCACCTGTCGAAGCTTGTACCTTCAGTTTCAAAGCTTAAAGGTCGCAGTGATATGAAGCAATCTGAATTCGCTGCTGAATGAAGTATTTCCATTTTATTTAGAAAGTTTCGCCTTTGATTCTCGATAGGAGTTCGACTATTCTGACTGAGATTTACTGTAATTTCTTTAAACACTTTGGAAAATTCTAGGCCAGGACTTGCTCCCTCCATATTGTCACGACTTAAGGATTGGTGTGACCATATATGGGGTACGGATTGGATGTTGCGTTTATCGACAGAACTAGGAACTACAATTAATTACAGCGCTATTGCTAATCTCCGCAATGCACAGATCCACAGCACCTGCTAACCCCTTTTCCAGCCTGCTGAATCTTCAACAGCCGTTCCATAGCAACGGCTTCAAACATTGGAGATTCTTCGGCTTCCCGTGCTCAAGTCGTTACTGTCCGGTGAATATCCCGCAACTGAACTCTTGTCAGCTGTCTATTCAACTACAGCGTCATCTCTTCTCGGCCTCCCTTGCAGAGCTCAACTGAACTGCCAAGCTTCAGCTAACTGGTTCCCAGGCTGGCAGGCATTTTACACTAACCTCCTAGTCTTCCCTTCACAGGTTGACTTTCAACTGACAATTGAACTCTCTCAGTTACAAACCAACTACGTCACTTACCTCACTCAAATGAACTGGTCAAATCAAAATCAAACTCACATTGCGGCTGATGGTCAGTCAGTCAGTCAATAAGTTTTGTTGTTGAGTCCCATCTGGGGCTCATGACCAGTTATTTATTATTGTTTTAAAGTTACGGTCTTGTCTTTGTGGGGAGCTCACCCTGACGAGAGGACGGGTCTGTCTTTTGTACATGCTGCTAGCCCTGCTAGCGCAGTCGTTCTCGGGTCCGAATCCCTTAGGACTCGCGACCATATTTACTGTCTCAGATTTGAGACTCCCCTTTTCGTCGCTTCCTTGGCACTACAGCCCCAGTGGGCCTAGGCCTGCCGCCATGAACTTCTTCGTTCACTTCGGTCTTTCTAGATCTTACACATTCGGTAGGACTCTTTGGGCGGGTGATCAGCTCGTCACAAGGCCTCTACCTGTACACAAACACAGAAAAACGCACGCCCTGAGTGGGATTCGAAACAACAATTCCGGTTTCCAAGCGAGCGAAGACAGTACATGCCTCAGACCGCTCGGCTACCATGACCGGCGACTCGCAGGGTTACGGTGGAGGTATTCGACTCTACTTCCCTCAAAGTCGAAGTCACATTGCGACTGACGGTCAGTCAGTCAGTAAGTCTTGGTGTCGAGCCCCATCTGGATCTTATTACCAGATATTCATTACTATTTGACGGTTACGGTCTTGTTTTGTGGGGCGCCCTCTCTGACGAGAGGACGGGTCTGTCTTTTGTATATGCTGCTGGCAGTCTCTCTCGGGTCTGAGTCCCTTGGATCTCGAGACCATATTTTACTCTCTCAGATTTGAGACTTCCCTTTTCGTCGCCTCCTCCGACTCGCAGGGTCACGGTTGAAGTATTCGACCCCGCCTCCACACGGGTATCCGTAAACTCCCAAGTCAAAGTTGTGCCTCCCTGAACTGGTCAAGTAAATGTCTTCAAGAAAACTCCTTGGCATGGACCACATCGAAAATACCGTTATATTGTTGCGTGTGTGTTTGTTTCCGCGGGAAGATGTTTCTCGAGCCGTTGCTCATAAAGGGGTTGTATAACCACGATGATCTATTGTTGTGTGCCTATACTTGTGTATTATGGGTGTCACCTAGCTACGGCCGCTGTTTATAGTCGGCACTTAGCGGCGGGCCTATACGCCACAATATCTATCTTCTAAATCGTCCAACAATTCGATGATACGTAACCAAGCAGTTGACAAAGCATCATTAAATAAATAACGAAATAAACATCTAAGAAGAGCTCAAATGTAATCACGTAAGGAGTTCATACAGAAAAATGTAATTATCTATTGTAACCTGCAATCAAAAACTTATCACAGTAGAGGAATTAAATAATTTCTTCTTACCCCAGAATTTTCTCCGATAGGTTGTTGTGCTGCTGACATCTTCTGATTGTAGTCTCTTTGATGGCTGATCACTGTCTCGATCAAAACAGCGGTATTAAAGTCCTGTGGCAAAACAAATTTATATTTTCCACTTGTTTTTCATTCTATGATAATGATGACGATGAATATTATTAATACTGACACCAGAGTTCTGGTATTAGGGAAATTCATATTTTCATTCTTAATCATCAAAACATTTGACCATTTGTAGTTTGAGATAGTGATGGGGTGGTTAATTAAACCACAAATAAAGAAATAAATAAAGTAGAACATATTCTGATGGCCTTAATTCTTTATAAAGCGTAGCTCGTGGAAGTAATATGTAAAAGTCGGTTCTCACCTCAAAGAAAATTCACTGCAGATCAATTACGAAGAAGTTAATTATTCTTAGTAAATAATCACTGTTTGTTCTGAGAAAAGAACAAACCCCATACATAAACTATGAGGAAGAAAAGTCGTGTTGCTTAAGGTTTAAAGCAAACCACTCTCCTCTGAGTGGGATAATGTATGCTCATCTCCAGGAAGTGTAAACAAAACAATTACAAGCAGCGGTGGGAAATGTCAGTATCACTTACTTGTGCAGGAAACAGCGACCGGTCTAAAGAAAACACACGACATGAATTAAGGGCTCCCTCGTTGCATGAGGCGAAACATTTTTCATTAGCAAAGAAACAAGTCTAAAATATATTCTCACTTCAGGCTACGTGGAGAAAATGGAATTTTCCAGCACGCTCTCACTAAGCACAGGAAAAACCGAGTTTTGTTATACAGTTAAAAATGTCGACTGATAAGCATACAAGAAGGAACACTTCGTTGGTGATTCAACTTTGTAAAAATGTGGTTTCTCTTAGAAAGAAAGAAGAAAAGAATGTTTCGTTACTCAGAAGTGGCAAGTGCGGATGGATGTTACTTAAGGTTTTTGACAAAAAAGATATTTAAATTAGTGAAAACAATTTAATGTCTTCAAAAATGTTAAAATAAATATTATTTCAGTAAACTGAATATACATTGGATAGAATTTATAAAATTTTGATTTACTTTTTCGTCTATGTTTTCTGGCAAAAATTATAGTATGATGTTAAGTATGAAATATACCTCATAAGTACATAAATAAAAATAAATAAATAAATGTATATATATTGTCTTTTTTTATTGCTAGTGGGGTGGGACTAAGTCCCTTGTACTGCGGCCACTTCTGGCGTATCGTACCAGCCCCAGATGACAGGTGAGGGTGATTGTGGAGCAGTTGGTGGAATGAAGATTGGCAGGGAAAACCGAAGTACTCGGAGAAAACCTGCTCCAGCGCCACTTTGTCCACCACAAATCCCACTTGACCAGACCGAGGCTCGAACCCTGGCCGCCGCGGTGGGAAGCCAGCGACTGACCGCTTGAGCTATGGCGCGGCCCTATATACAAGTATTGTCTTACTGAGTATGCGACGTTAGACCCCGAAAGGTCTATTTCTAAAGCCGGCAAATTTACACTATTGTGAATTATTTCCCCATCGGATAATCTCTTAGTATCTCCTAATTATCCAGCTTATTGTCATCCTTACATCTGTTTCTCGGTCTTCCAAGCTGCTGCTTTCCCGCAAAATCATTTCTATGGATATATGATATCCTCCATAGCCTCAGAGATGTCACAGACTTAACCGTAGCAGGTGATCTGCTAAGTTGTTGGTTTCTAAATTTAAAATTTTACATTTCACAGACATTTCATGCAACGAGAATCCAAACATGCATGTACATCACTACGACATTCGATACAATTTTTATCGAAATTTAAAGGTCTTAGAATTTGTATCTACACAGAGTGTATTTCAATAAGTTATTTTCCGGTGTGCAAAATATTTTGCAGCGTAAACACAAATTTTCTTAAAGATATCGGAAACATTGAGAGATCCAGTGTTACAGTATTTAAACAATGTGTGTGTTTGAGGAATAAATACGAATTCAAAATGTTTTTCATTTGTAAGCAAAATAAAGGAAACAAGGGTTATGTTTAAAGAACGTTTAAAATTAACGTCTAAGGGATAATGACAAGCTGTTAAGCGCAGAACCTCTTTACTATTTGAAGTAATGAACGCTTAAGCCGTCTGGATGTGTATATCTGTAACGACTGGAAACCAAATGATTTCGCGTAATTGAAGTAAGAAAGATATTAGTGCCATTTAGCCTTCATTCACAGAGGGTAGATCAGTCACATGTGCACTGATAAATCCATATAACTAGGTAAATATTTGATCAGAAATACATGCAGTATAGTTTCGTACCTAATGAATGATTCATGACGATAACAGCAACTGTACGGTTGCATCTGAGGCTTTAGCAACTGTAAATTATCAAGCAACCTAGAAAAGCAAGTGAATTTTATTAATGAAAATAAAAATTGATTCTATTTCAACAGTACAGGCGACTCCAGCTATTTGCGGCAATTGCCTTCCTGCAAATCGCCGCGTATACATTAAATGCGTAAAACGGGAAATGTTACGACCACCGACCACGGCGAATTAGTAAGTCATATGATTAGGCCAAAATGGCGGAAGAAGTCAAGGAAACTGCGCGCGCAGCTCACTGGGCATGCGCTGCAGATTTTACCATGACCGCGTGCCGGACCCTAATTTACAAAGGCGGATATATGAAGCAGCTGATAACGATAACACATGTTTATATTATGCACCGTTCAACAGCAGCAGAAATTGTAAACTGAAAAATGTATAAGAGATCTTGGCATAATGAACCCAGAACTTGTCTGGAGTGATCGAGAAAACTAAGAAAGTCTTCAGACAGGGTGACTGGTTTCCGGGCCGACATTCGAAACCCAGAACTCTCGAATACGAAGCAGGAATACTTAAATATAGAATTAAAAACTGCACACTACACGATATGTTATGCGGGACCTTCTTAAAAATAAGGATACGATTTAATATTACTATCAAACACTAATTTGGGACCCTCAAATAAGGAAATAAAGTAGTAAGAGAAATATCGGGTGTCCGGATGAAAGGCACCCAAAAAGAAATCGTATCTCGGAAAGTAATTCGGGTTATTTCATCGGAAGGAAAACCCTATAAGTTTTTTTTTTTTTCATGCCCGGCTTACGCGCATGCGTCTCCACATTTCTGCCACCATATTAGGAATCACTTGGACAGATTGATGGCTGGGAGATAGATCGGCAGACGTGGATCAATCGCTTGGCCTCCTAGGTCGCCAGATTTAACCCCACTAAATTTTTTCTTGTGGGGTTATGTGAAGAACATTGTCTACCAAGTTAAGTTCAACGACCTGCAACACCTGAAAGCCCGCATAAGGGACGCTGTGGCTACGGTAACACCAAACATGCTGGATCGTCGGGATATTTGTCGTGCCACCAAGGGAGGCCACGTTGAAATTTATTGAGAAAGTTATATACTCAGAAAAAGAAAACTCTGATATTTTCCCTTTGTGGTGGTGTAACCCATAAATGTGTATAATAAAAGCTTTCTGAGATATAGTTATTTTATTTTGGATTCCTTTCATCCGGACACACTGTATTGAACCGTTATATCTCGTAATATATGAGTGAGCAACAGACGTCCAATTAAAAGTAAAAGAATAGCGTCCTTATGATTAATTTGGAACCTTAAGCAGCCGATACGGAATGGAGAGAATTACCAACAGTCTTCGTGGCTTAAGAGTCAAACCTTAGCAGATTATAACAGAACACATAAAACGCTTCTCTGAACAGGTATAGTTAGGAAGGTGAAAACAAGAAACCAACACAGAGCTGCGGTAGCAACGCAAATTGAAATGGTTCATGATTGGGTACAGTATCAATTTTCATTTCTGAAATGTTGAGATTTCAGTGTTTAATTATAGAGGGTAGTCAGGTCTTGCACCTCTTACTCTAAAGTAAATGAAGCTTTCTACGCTTACAGTAAATATCATTAGTTTGATATCGATAGTTTTGAAAGAAAATTAGTATGGAATGGCAAAAGCTAATACAATGACTTTTGTTATAGGTTGTCAAATTGTATATTTAATCACAACATTTTAAATGATGACATTTAAGCTACAGCCAGTAATTACTAAAAATACGATAGGCCTATCTGGTTTAAAAACACTTCTGGCTATGTTTGAGTGAAATTAAAATGTTGCTTTCGTATTTCAGAATTACGTACTGAATATTTGCATTTCTTCAAGAACAGAAATCTGTAATTACTCTGCAGACACGTCAATGGATGAAGACAATTTTATCCAGGAAAACTTATCATGGTAACGGGTTAAGGTATGTTAAGGTGGTGAGCCACAGTGCTCACGAATGTTTCATGCAATTCATGAAATGCAGAAGTTATCATACATATTCTGTGCCCTATCCAAAATTTATGTAAATATATCTTTTTCGAACATTTAAGTCATGCAATGAATTTAAAGAGACCCAACTAAGTAACTCTGCCGACTTATTTTAAAATAGAAAAAGCATACTAATTCCATGGGGCGTAGCCCTTCTCAGCTACTTTAAGATATTATGAATTTCATACTCACACAGCATATTCATGCTGCATATGATTCTCAAATTAAGAAGCAACTATTTCTCTAAACCGCATTAACCAACTCACGCAGTGAGTTCATGCGAGGTATGAATTGAATTTTTAAATAATATTTAGAAGAAAATCATGCTTAAGAGTGTTAAGACTTTTTGATACTTTTTTTCCAATATAAACCTAGGTTTTTGTCTCTTTTTATCCTGTATTCATAAACGAAATTTTGTAGGCATTTCTTACAACACTATTACCCTTCACACACATCGCCTATGCCATCAAAAACTCGCAGGATACTACATTTCCCTTAATGCACGCACGCACGCACACGCACACACGCCACTTCCTTCTGTCACTCAGTTCAACTCCTGTTATATTCAGGAGCTTAAGAAACACTCTGTATTTATGGTGTCTAGAGGCTCATCAGTGTCGTCACAGACTTTGGTCACCTGAAACGTACGAGAATCTAATCAAAATTGGTTCACATCTCCATGTACCTTAAACCCATTCCAGTAAAGTGTCGTCCTCAGAAACATCGCTTCAATTTACTGCCACGGAACTATCCATCATAAACTATGTAATCATCTTGAATGCTGGGCTGTAGTTGCCTCTACAAGGTGTGTACCGATTTGTGAAACACCGAATAAGTTACAGGTACCTGTTAATCCTATTAACGAGCAGGCGGTCACACCCCCCAGTGATCAAAGCATTAAAACTGGTGTTGAGGCAATGAACAATATGGCAGCTTGGGAGTGGAAGCAAGCCTAAAAGGAATCTGAAAGGTGTGAACATAATTTCCTGTGGGGCCGTGTTTAATTATACAAAAACTGTAAGTCCCCCTGTTGTAAGATGATCGTTTTAATGTCAACTTTAATGTCCCAAGACCTCACGTAACGTGTCTCCAGCCCGAGAGGCCTGCTGTGTAAGCGGCAATGTCTGGGTCGGCTTTGTGCAACAAGGGTGTGGTAAAGACCATGTCTCAGGTACAAGCTTAAATAAAGATTGATTTATTAATTAACCAGACCGCCTTTGTGGTCTAGTGGTCAGAGTTCCTGGCTATAGATCAAGAGGTCCCGGGGTCGATTCCCGGCGCTACCAGATTTCCTGAGAAGCAGCGGATCTAGAACTGGGTTCACTCAGCGTCGTGAGGATAACTGAGGACCTATTTCAATGAAATAGCGGTTCCGGTCTAGAAAACTGAAATTAACGGCCGTGGGGATTCGTTGCGCTGACCACGCGCCACCCTCTATCCGCAAAAGTTCGCACTAACTTCTTCGACAAGCGGCGGTCGCTCGGTCGGTATAGTTCGCTTGCGGACTACAGGTCACGGAGTTTGTTTGTTTATTAATTAACGGATTAACTACACTGAACTAGCGAATGTCGGGATATGTTTGCTATGATTCCTGCATACCATTCAATAGACGCCGGTTCAAATCCCGATGCGGAGGCAGGCTATCCTGACTGTAGTTCTCATGTTTCCTTGGTTCATCCAGGCACACATCAGGATTAGATAAGACGTCAGATTGAGCCCCAGTCGCTGTAGTTCATGTCCGTTACAATCCAGCTTTCATTAATCATCCATATTCGACGCTATATAATCTGAGCTATCGACATCACCGTTAAATTAACATAAATATATAAACGTAGCTCTAAGTAGATAAATAATTATATAAAAGCTCTCATTCAGCTACTTTAGAATTTTCTCTCTTCTTATGAATTCATGAGAATGAAGAAGTGTTATTTAGAGTCAGTGAGCAGAGGAATATCCTACACGAAATAAGAAAACGGAAGGCTAATTGGATTGGTCATGTTTTACGCAGAAACTGCCTTCTAAAAGAAGTTATTGAAGGAAAGATAGAGGGTCGGATAGAAATGACAAAAAGGCGAGGAAGAAGACGTAAGAAGATGCTGGATGACCTTGGGGACAGAAGAGGATACTGTCATTTGAAGGAGAAAGCTCTAGATCGCATTAAATGGAGGAATTGTTTTGGAAGAGACTGTGGACCTGTCGTCTTGACAGATTACTGATGATGATGATGATGAATTCATATGGTTTATTACTCTCCTCAAAAGAGACCACTCTTTCTCCCTATCCAGGATAAGATGAATCCAGTCCAGCAACTCCCAGACCAACAACTTAAGAACTATTTTAATATTATCCCTCCATCTCCAGCTAGTTGAGTAATTCTTCAGAAGCTGATTGTGGTTTAGATAAGTTAGAAATTTTTCGTTCCTTATAGATCCACATTTTTTTCCCTTGGCACTACAGCCCCAGTGGGCCTAGACCTACCTCCATGAACTTCTCCGTTCACTTCGGTTTTTCTAGATCTTACACATACGGTAGGACTCCTTGGGCGAGTGATCAGCTCGTCGCAAGGCCTCTACCTGTACACAAACACAGAAAAACGCACACAAACATCCATGCCCTGAGTGGGATTCGAACCCACGATCTCGGCTTCCGAGCGAGCGAAGACAGTGCATGCCTTAGACCGCTCGGCTACCGTGACCGGCATAGATCCACATAGTTCATTAGTATTTTTAGAAGAGATCAGCACTGGTCCTGTACATAACTTAACAGCCCATGCCTTTAAGATTTATTTTAAAATCATCTTTCTCTCTGGTGTGCCTTCCAAGCGGTTCAGACACATTATTTAGCATTGCCATAAGATAATGTTTTGCTGTCTTGAGTAGCAAAAGCAAAGGGCCTCTTGTTCATTTCATAGGATTGAAGTACCCCCTGCTGCTCACTCAACTGCGAATAAAAGGTAATATCTCGCCAGTGTTTTGTTTTCCCGAGAGCTTCTCACATTACTATTGCCATAGAAATCTTGTTATCCAATTAATTAAGAATTAATGGTTAATTAACATACGATTCCATGGTAACAATAAATAATTAATTAAGAAACCAGCCAATTAAAAATTCTTGCTCAAGACCGGAGGTAATATTACTTGTTCGGAATTAAGATACGCACAGGCCTCTATACACAAGGCATCCAATTTTATCGCGTGAAGTTTCCTGAAGGTGATGACTAAAAACAGCAAATTTTCTAAATTTCAGGCAAGTTTCCAGTTCGATGTAAGTTTGCTATTATAGAAAACGTCCGTTCTTTGTTCGCGTTTGTAGATAATAATTTATATTACTGCCCAACTGACGTCTAAAATAATTCAAATTTGTAATTTATTCCATTATGATACTGTGTATCATAATTTTGGTTTTTATTAAGTCTTACCCTTGAAGGGCTAATATCTTTTAAGTGTTGGAACAATACAATTTTATAAAAAAGCAGCTTTAAATATTTGGTGCAATATTCTTTGAAGACAGCCTTCTGATGCAATTATAACCACCTGATCATTGCAAAGCCTATTTAGGAAATTAGGCTCTAAATTGTGACATCCCTTCAATTGTGAACTAGAGAAGTCAAAAGCGGATGAACTATCCAGACTGAGCCATTTCTGCAATGAGTATGAAGCAGTGTGCAAACTTTCACGCGCACGCGCGCACACAACGCATTTCCTTGCATGCCGTAAGCACCCAAGCGACAAGAACAACGTTCAAGTTAATATGTACGAAATCTCGGGAGGGTTAATGAGGCTTATTAATGTAAATTGTAACTCAAAACTGAGGGGTACGGAAAGAGGGAAGTAAAGCATAAAAAATGTATCTTATTTTCTTTTATGGACAAATGGCAGGATTATAGGCATTATTTTGCTTTCCCAATGTGTTTACATCCAGACATCATTGGTCTGTATGCGTATTAACGTCTCACAACCAAAAATGTAGAAACCAATGAAAAAGATTCGTTGGTACTGTTGTGTGTACTGTTATTGCATTAGATGGAGCTAGAATATGCGGGCCGTACAAGTCGAAAATGACCAGGAAATATAAAGGAAACGTGGGGGAAAATATCTTGGAGAACGGTGACTTAAAATTGAGAGGAGATAGTAAAGTAATATTGGGATGGATCTTTCGGAAGTGACAATGACAGGTGTACGGCGTTGGCTTGGCTTTGATGTCAGTGTTGATGAAATTTCGGGCTGTTATCACAGTGTTGTCACGTGATTGACTATAGACGGGATTTGGATTGGTAACTGCATTTTTCGAACACTTACAGATCGTAACTACAAGCAACGATAGCGATAGCGCTAATTCACCCACTCTAAAATTCACTACAGCACGCAGCAAGTTTTCTCAATCTGCTGTATCATCACCGTATGTCGCCTGGTAGCGGCTTCCAACATTGTAGCTTCCTCAGCTTCTGTGCTCACGTCGTTACTGGCACATATACACATATCTCACATATACTCGTAATTAAACACTAGAATTGTCCTGCTTACAACACCTCGGCACGGACGCACAGAATATCTCTATCGACAGTTCTTCCATTGTTGCATCACGTATCTATCGCACGGACTGCGTAGAGAACACCGCTTCCAAGTTACGCCATTGTTGCGTTTTACGAATCTGTTGCGGTCATTATTTAGAAACTGTGTTTTTGTAGAGCCGTTCCCTAGCGTCAGCACTCTGCTGGCTTCACAGTTCTTCCCTTGAGCAAATATGCCACAGTGCTTTTTATTTCACCACTGTACGATTTGTAATGTGTGTTAAGCAGTGTACGGAATAGAATTCAAAATTTGAGAATGACACTGGCAATGCCATGTCAAGTATTTTCAAAACTTTTACATCTGACCGAGTGGGCACGAGCACGTCAAATAGCAGCGTGAAATATCTCACTTTTTCCTGTTTCTGCTTTACGTAAGGGGAAGAATACTCTATAAGATATAACGGGTTTCTTTATATTCCACATTTGAGGAGTATTATAATTTGTCCTCTTCGTCAAATGTTATTATGGTGATCACATAAATCAGGATGGGATGGACTGGTCGGAACTTGGCATGTAGCATGCACGAGGACGACGAGAAATGAAGACAAAATTTTACTCGAAAAAAAAAGGAAAGAAAGTGATCATTTGGATTATTAGGAATAAAGGGGAGGTAATACTAAAGGACTGGATTTATCCGTCTCAGGTTAAGGATTAATGACAAGCCCTTGTGGACAGATTAGTGAAACTTGGGATTCCATAAAGGGCAAAATTTACTGAGAAGTTTAGTGATTGATAACTTATACACAAGGGCTCTGCTATTTGGTCACAGTCGTTTGCTGAGTTGCCACTGTTATTTTCAATCTAGTTAACGAAGATTTATAACAATTATGATTGATGTAGGCCCTTTGGAAGGGCAATGATTAGGATGTAAATGTGGCCCCTTATGGGGCATTGATCCTATTCAAATCAACTTCGTATTCACAGAACCTATTTGTCTAAAGTTCGTTTTATTAATGTCCTCCTGCCGTCTTTCCGGGCTTAAAATTAACCATATTCCCAAACGTTTCGTCACCCAAATTACACATTCATCTCTTATTTCTGGCCCATCGTAACCTCTTTGATTTCACTACCCTAAAAATTCTGGAAGAGCTGAATAAGTCACATTTTCCAATTGTGTAAATCACCCATGCAACATTTCTTGAACACACATTTTCAACACCTGTATAACAGTTAATTTTATTTACGAAGACACGTGTCGATCTTGTATCGCAACAAGTTGCAAAGTCTTCTCCTGCACATGGGAAGGATGGCCAGCAAGGCAGTCTTTCTGTTAGCAGAGGTGACCCTCTGCTTCAAGGCCTTTGCTAATTACAGCTGTTGTTCCCTCCTGTTCTTTGTGTTTCTACCCTCAGCCTCAAGAGAATTTATAATGTGCAGATACAAGGGTTTGACAAAATAATGGAAACACTACAGACGCTGTATACATTTCTTTATTAATATGGGGTTGGAACACATTTTATCTTCAATACAACTGCAGTCATTCTTGAAATGGACTTTTGCAAGTTTTGAACAGCATCTAGTGGATATTTTTTTTTACAATTCCTCTTGAAGAACATCTTCAACTTGCTTTAAAGATGTTGGAGGTGGAAATCTATACCTCTCCAGTCTCCAAAACTGACCAGAGTGGTTCAGTGATGTTCAAATCTGGTGATTTCCGTCTCGGGTATATTGCCTTAGGGCGGGCCGCAAAGAAAACACCGCTTCCAACAGTTCTATTGTTGCGTGTTTCTTCTCCAACAAGTTTTTACGTCAGCCTCTATTACAGCGAAAACGTCCTTGCCGTGTCATTACTTAGCAACCTCTCCCAACTTTTCCCTCAAGCTGTTGCTCTCATCACCACAGCGCACTTCTCTGCATTCCCCTCGGGTCCTATAGACTTTCTGTTCATAATGATGTTGGTAGTGATAACTGATAACAATCACTAGCTTCCCAGCTGTTTCCCTGCTTGGCGTACTCCTTAATCCTGAAGACAGAGAGAAATGTTCCCCCGAAACGTCATGCTCTCTCCGAATTACAGGACGTTACAAACTGGAAGACCGGCTTTCTGTGAGCATTTGTAACTTCCGCGTATCCGCGTGATTATCCCCCTGATCATATTTGAAAAAAGCCAATTATTTTCACGAAACTGGATATTAAAATCGTACCACTAAGGTCCAGCCAGCACCGAAATGGTGGTCGCTGAACTTCTGCAGTGGGAGCGGCATTATCGCAAATTGACGTGTGGGTCTGAAATATTTTAGCTTTGAAAAAATATGCAATTTTGAAACGTATCCATTAGTAGAATGTAAAAAAAATATGTTGGCCGCTGGAAGTATGTGCTTAGCGTTAGCCCTGAAACGATAAGCAATGAATTATTTGAGCTAGGAAGTCATGCAAGATATTCTTTATCTTAAATACACCTACAAGTTTTGTCAGGATCAGTTTCACAGTTTAATATTTAAAAGACTATACGAAGTTTATGTATGGTTTATATAAGGTAGTGACAATATTTAATTGTACCGGTGTAAATTATGCCGATCAGAGTGGCCGCGTGGTCTAAGACATGAACTGTCTTCGCCCTCTCTAACGCTGGAACCGTGGGTTAGAATCCCATTCAAGGCATGGGTGTCTGTTTGCGTTTATTCTGTGTTTGTGCTGTCCTGTGTAGGTAGCGGCCTTGCGACGGGCTCATCCTCATCTAAGGAGTCCTGCCAACTGTGTACATAATTAAGAACCTGAAAAGTAGCCAAGATCCAATAAAATGACTGTAAAGCCATAGATAGATAGATAGATAGATAGATAGATAGATAGATAGATAGATAGATAGATAGATAGATAGTCCGAGCGAGAGATTGTGAATTTGTTGTTTTCTTTATTCCTTCCTGGAGGATTAAAAACGGTGCTTTCTGAGAGGCGTCCGCGCCAACGCTTTCCGTCTCCCTGTTGGTATCATTTTGTCCCTTCTCCTTCTGTACCTTTGCAGTAGACATATTTGTTACGTAAAGAACAGAACAGAGAATCCGATATCTGTCTATCTCTCTTATCCACATCCCTCCTGTTGTCCTATAACTTCACGATCTGTTGAGTTCAATGCATAACGGAATTACAGTCCATGAAATCGCAGAATGCCTTTTTTAATCTAAATGAGAGCATCTACTTTACAGAAGCATGGTCCGGGATGTAGAATACAATTGTGGTTTCTAGTCAGGAGTTTAAGTAAACAAATAAGGTATACGATTTCCATTTTTCTCTTATTTCTTTCGTACTCAGAATTTTTCATGTAGGAGACAAGAATGCATACAACGTACGTGTATTAGTAGGCCTGAATTGAAGAAATTACTATTCGTGAGATTTTCGGATATACAATGATAGTATTAAAATGGGTCTTAAATAAATAGGATTTCAGTATGTGGAAACTTTCGTTTGCCTCAGGGGATGACTATTTTGATACTGTAATGAACATTCCTGTCTTCGCTTGCTCGGAAGCCGGGATCATAGGTTCGAATCCCACTCAGGGCATGGATATTTAGTGTTTGTGTGTATATGTGCGCTTTTCTGTGTTTGTGTACGACGAGCTAATTACCCGCCCAAGGAGTTCTACCGAATGTCTGAGATCTAGTAAACCGAAGTGAAACGGAGAGTTTCGTGGAGGTAGGCAAAGGCCCAAATTGGGGCTGTAGCGCCGAAGGGAGGGGGAGGAGGAAAAGTAAAAATGAACATTCTGTCTATAAAAGAGGTGGACAACTATTGACTAGATAAGCAACCATAAGGTTTTCAAGGACTCGAATGAATTAATTTTTATAGTTAATTCTTTATTTTCTGCACAGTCTTACCCCCGTGGCCTATATTCCGCAAGCGAACTATACCGACCGAGCGGCCGCCGCTTGTCGGCGAAGTTAGTGCCAACTTTTGCTGATAGAGGGTGTAACGTGGTCAACGTAACGGATCCACACGGCCGTTAATCTCGGTTTTCTAGACCGGAGCCGCTATTTTCTTGAAATATCTCCTCAATTATGCTGAATGGACCCCATTCCAGACCCACAACTTCTCAGTAAATCTGGTATTGGGAATCGAACCTGGACCTCTGGATCTATAGTCAGGAACTCTGACCGCTAGACCACAGAGGCGGTCCCCAGTCTTGCTGCATTTGCCAATCCGTTACGTTGTCATACGCACACTGCAGGGCGTGCCACGAAGACACGAGGAGCTGGTATTGAATTTTTAGCAGCACTTCCAGATGTACTTTTCTGGAGAAAGGAAGACAGGGAGTGGTGTAGCACAATACCGGTCTTTTCTCCATATTCCTGTGAAACACAACAGAAAAATGACAGAATGCTGTAATTCGCCAGCTCCTCCATAATTCCACCATTCTTTTCTTTTCTTTTGGTAGTCATATAACGAGAGACAAACACCGTTACCATCTGTTACACAACGAAACCGGATAACTGCAACACTACGTCCTGTTGCAGCCAGCTCTTCTGCGCGCTTGTTCTCATATAAATATATGTCATTCTGGCGGCGCTCATCCATATTTCTAGAGGCGCGTCCACATTACTCGTGCTCCTGCTCGCCAGGCTTGTGCTCGTCGGGAGATTCGTCTGGCTTTTATTTGTGCTCGTAAATCTTCGTCCACACTACTTCAGTTGCTCGCCAATCTTCGGCGCGTGAGGATCCGTATACTTACTCGTAGTGTGTATAGGCTGTAGTCGTATTTTAATTTATTGGCTATAGTTTTTAAATTAAAAATTAAAAATTTGCTTGTCACGTGACTTGTCATATCGTCCACATTACTCGCGATCATAGCGAGTCACACGAGCACGAGCAGTGTGGACGCGCCTTAACGAAACTTCCAGTCCCTTACCATTCTCACCACCTTCCTCTCTCGTTCTCCTCCCATCTCTTTTATTTTGCCACTGCCTACGAAGGTTCATGGTGAGGCTGTGGAAGGGAGAGCACTCATGTGGGGGTAGCTTCTGCTACTTGAGTTGTCTCCCTGTAGTAATGTTAAGGTGCCGCAAGCCTTCGGGCTCAGCGCCCTAAAACGGTTTAACCAACCCACGTGAAGGGGTGGAAATGTGGGGTGATCTACCACCCCCCAGAGGCGATTCCTTCATGCGGTTTACTCTAGTCACAACCATATGGCTAATTAGCATCGCACTCCCGCTGATCACCTGGGATACCTCCCTCCCACAAACACGCACTCTTGGTCCTGGAGACTCGTGAGTGTTTATTCTCAACAGGAGCGCTGCGTGGCACTGGGGTGGAATTTAGCCACTGTCGTGAACGATCCTCTCGGGGTACCAGGCAGCACCCCGTTGTATTTATGCCTTCCACCCGTACGGGGCATTGCGGGTGGTGACCTCTTAAATGCCCCATACTCGTGGTAACACTATGGAAACCGAATGAAAAAAAGCTGGTCCTCAGAACCTAAAAAAGAAGAGGGACTCCCCTTCAAGGACACCCTTACGAGAAACACTTCAGCAGAAGCCTGGAAGCTCCGTTACACCGTTAAGGGGCTCGGTTGCAACCAGCCAGGGATGAACCTGTGGCGAGAAACTTGTCTGTGGTTAAACCAAGGACCCCTGCCTTGGGAGTCAGTAGTTCTGACATACTACTGCAGGGAGCTAGCAGTTCTAGCACACCTACAGTAAGAGAAAATCTGAGACTCCTTATCTCTGGAGTAGGTGGACTCCGTCTGGTGACGAAAACTGAAAAAGGCAAAAGCGAGAGCAAGCTAAACAGCAACCAGGGAATTTAGGCGCGCCCAAGCAGGGAGAAACCTCGACCGAAACCCTCAAGAGGCCAAGATCCGAGGGCAGTACCCCTACGGAAATGGCCAGAACTCCAAAGAGGCTCAAGGACTTTTGTGGACCTGGGAATTAAAGGAAACTCATCCTGAAGATAAGCTAATAGAAGACGACTTAAATAGTATTTTCAGAAGAACTGGGAAGGGAGTTGCGTGGGACTCAATAGGAGAACTACAACAAACCTGAGGCAGGTGCCGACGAACATTCTGGTCAATGGCTCATCGCTTAGTTAAATTTACAACGTTAATAAGTAAGATCAAAAGCGTAGAATTGACACGCGTTAGCCGCCAGAAAGCCGACCACAGTTGCCGTCCGGCCTAAGGCATAAACCGTCTTCTCCGGCTCAAACACTTGGATCGTAGATTCGAATTCCCCTCGAAGCATGGATGTCTGTGTGCATTTATTCTGTGTTTATGCTGCCCTGTGTGAAGGTAGCGACCTTACGACCGGCTGATCACCCGCCCAAGGACTCCTACCTACTGAAAAAGCGACCAAAGTCCTCAAGGGCTGTAGAGCCAAGAAATAAATGGGTCTTCTTAGAATATTTAATTCGTGACAAAGCGAGAGATGTTAAGAACACGTGTTTACAGCTGGGGAGTCTAGATCATATGTTGAATTAGTGAGCTGTTCATGGTGTGATAGCGATTTGATAGCCAATTTTACTAAAGAAAGTAATTAATTGGTCAGTATAAAAATTGAAGACCATATCAGGTTTAAAATTTAAAACCAATCAGAGGTCAAATTTTCTGAAGAAAGGCGCTCTGAGTTTTGAAATCGTGAGTATGCCTAGTTTCTAGAATCAGCCTGTAAGAAGCTGTTAGAAGAGAATGACGTAAGCGTACCATCTCCGCAAAAGCAGTCGGGCTTAACTCTTCAAAGCAGACAGACGTCACTTCCGTCTTAAGATTTCGGAACGTAAAAATGCAGACACTATATCTGAGCAAATTTAAAGTTGTGTATGTTTACTTCTATGCCAAAGCAGTAAAGCAATAAATATTGACTGTGTAATCACCAAAAGAATTGATTAAGCATCGTAATGTTCTCTTTCCCTAACTTAATAAGACCCGAAACACATCAAGAAAGATGATCTGTTCATACCGACATTCAAGGGCACTCTGAGAAGCAACAAGTGTCGATGACGTCACGAGTGGGGCATACGAATGCTTAAGGGACAACGGTTATAAATAAAATGGTGTCCCAGCACGTGTCTTCATAGAATGGCGGCGAGGAAACGGTTATAATATAATGCCGGCAAATTTATTGGAATTTTGGTTTCGTAGAGCAGTAAGTTTTTCTCTCAAAAGTCGGTTCCTATCTATGAAACTCTTCTTTTTCTTCCGTAACGACGATTGGGTAGACAAATTCCGTTTCGTGGCTACTGAATCTGTTCTTTCCATGATTTCCTTGGGCGGTCTAGCCATGTATTTCTATAAGAATACAAAACTGTGACTGTTTAGAGGTCATCCATTCCAGGTGTCATGGCAATTTAATATACTTTGTCTTATCTGGCCGCGCCATAGCTTAGTTAATCAGAGGCTGGCTTCTCACCACATACTTAGATAATACCAGTGTCTGTGTGAAACAATAAAAATGATTCTTGAAAGAAAACAGAGAAAGATTCGCAGTTACAATTCTAGGAACCCTGTCACTGCCACGCCTGCTGTACGGCAGTGAGATATAGACTGTTATAAGAACGGAAGAAAGAGGACTGGAAGCAGCAGCAATGCGGTTCCAAACATACGCATGTAGCAGGTTATACTCTGTGGGACTAGCGAAGGAGCGATGCAATAGCGTCAGAACTGGGAATGAAAAGTTTAAGAAAAAATAAACGAAAGAAGAAAAACTGGGTGGAAAATCTACAGAGGATGCAATCAGAAGGAGCTTCCAAACTTTTATAATATCAACCCATAGGAATATGTGATCCAGGAAGGCCAAGAATAAGATGGCTTGATGTTTTGAGGACGGAATGGGCTAACAAGCTCGCCGTTTAAAGATGATGGGGAAGAGTACAAATAATTAAGCTCTTCATTATGCAACTGTGAAGACTAACCATCGTTCCTTTGTTAATTTCGCAGAGAAATTAGTGGAATCGATGTTACAGAGGACCAGCGGGGTTGTGGTCCGCTAAAGGGGAGATACGACTCGGTGTGACCAGGCTGGGGGTGGGACCAGTGCTCAGGGGTGGCTCGTCACTCGCTGTCAACACACACAGAAAGCGGTCTGGCATGGGAAACACATTTTAAAGGCCTTGCTTCTTTTCATAGTCAGGACACTCTCGAGCAACAAGGCTCTACATGTTCCTGCTTTTCATTTTACAGCCCGTTTCAGTAGCTTACAATTTAAGCCTTGTAGTAGCTACGCATTAACCTTGGCGTTTAGTTGAAGGTGCGAGAAATAGTTTCAGTTTTCCTTTTTGCTATAATCATATGTATGTATATCAAGATCTTCATGTTTCTGTTATGTAGATCTATTCTGAAAGTATCGATTAAAATGTAAAATATTGAAATTTTTTACCTAAAAACCAAGTCTTGAAAATTTAGTCTAGTTTGCTGGAAACTGTTACTTAACCTACAGTTAGCAATGTCAGAGAGGAAATAAGATCCACAGAGCAATGTCCCAGTTTCCGTAATCATGTGAACAGTGAAAATGAAATATGATTGAAATTTTATTGCAATTTTAGGCACTGTCCCGTTACAAAACGAGAACTTTTTAATGCGGACATTTCCGTTATTAATAAATTCAGAAACTGCTTGAACTGTTTCTTCCTAATTTCTCCCATTAACAGAATGAAAAATTTGTTTTATTAGGAGTCTGCTTTCTAACTTCTAACTTCTTCGATGTATTTCTAGTGAAGTGTGAGTAATTGTACGTCTTCAGTGACAACTGCTCCATGATTAGTTAGGAATAAAAGGAAAACAAGAGAGGAAAATTGACTCAGTTTGGAGGACACAATGTTCATTCTGCGGCTATGCTACTGGCAATGATTTATAACAAGTACCTGAAGCACAAAGTGCTACTACATTGAACTTCGCACTTTCAAGTTGCTCCAGAGACAGGGAATATGTTTATGCAGCTTATAAATAGAACCACATCTTATCCGTTCACGCTCTTGTCACAACTAGGCACGGTATTATATATGTTATGGAAAAATAGGATCAAATTATCGATTTAAATTTCCCGGGAATGTTGTTGGTACTGACAAAATCTTGTTGCAGACCAGAATTGGAGACTGAGGCGTACACCAGTCACGTCTACTGAAGCTTGGAAGGAAGCAAAGAAAGGGCGATGGAGCCCAGAAACCTAGAACATACAGTGGTACCAAATATAGCATTGTGGCACGTTGCTTTTCGGTGAACGAGAATTATTTTTCTTCAGTATCCAATAATTCTAGTGAAAAACACTACATCTCTATGGAGCAAAGTCCTTCTTCAGAAGAAAATATCCATTCTTCTGGCAAAGAAAAGTATATCTTTTATGGAAGATAAGTCTTCGTTACCATTTCTACATGGGACTTTCATTTTCTAGTTCCTCTCCCGAACCAAACGAATCCAGTCTATAGCCCCTTGCAGTTGCTTATGCTGCAGAGACTGAGGTTCACCTTGCAAGTAGTCCCTGCTCGTTTGCCCTTCATTACAGCTTCAGCAGCCTTATGGAAGAGTACAAATTATGAGTAGATCCTAAAGGCTTCTGACGATGCTGTATAGGGAGTTCTTATAACGTTAGGACAATGTTCAAAACTAAACACACACTTAGGGGTTCACTCATGAAAATAAGGCCAGAAAGAGAACCGCAACTGACGGCACAGTGCATCTACAGCATTCACTGTGAGTGTGGAGGAAGCTACATTGGCGAAACAGGCAGACCTCTAGCCTTGCGGCTCCGTGAATGCAGGCACAATCTCCAACAGCCTGTGAAGAGGGTCATCGAGTAGGCTACGACAAGCTATGGTTTTGGAAATTGAAAGTTAACAGCAGGTAAAGGAAGTACAAGGAATCGGCCCATGTGACATGCTTAACCAATCCAATCAGCCAACCCAGTTCGGGTATTTCTCCCATCTGGACCCCCCTTAGCAGCACTGAGGTTAACAACTCACACAGAACATTTCTTTGACGAGACATATTTTTCATGTGTTTCCATAAGGTTTTAGTCTCGAATGCTCACATTTTACTCTATAGATGGCGCTAGCGGTAGGCACAACATGTCTTCTCAAATTTCTTCCATTTTTCTACGCACTGGTGTTCATGCACTTGGTTTTGTTGCGTAGGTTTGTAACATAAATTTCCACCTCAATTTCTATCCTATTTCTATGCATGTGCCTGCTTTATCAAATTTTTATTGCATATTATCTTGTTACCTCTCACCAAGTTAGCCTGGTCTAAGGTAATTAAATAACTGTAGTGAACCCGACAGGGTTTTTCCAGTGATTGAGGTTAGCTCTTTGTAAGGGACCCAACAGAGCAGCTGTTTGCCCCTACCTGAGGACGGAAACTGGTCCAGTTTCCGAAATCTTGTGTTTTCTAGTTTCTAGAATACCGGACGATGGACAAAGTCCAAAAACTAAGTAATTCTGAGTACAAATTATGAGGTTTTAGATTAAATTCTAAGACTGCCATCTATCTTTCAATTCACAATCCTTTGTCTTCTCACATCTTACCTAGAGCACCAATGATATAATATATAGTAAATAAATGTATTATAATTATGTATCGTTTTAAATAAAAACAGGACGACGACTAATGTCTGGAAACACAATAACTGTTTTATTCTTTTCTTGAGAGGACTAAACTTCGTCTCTCACCCCGTGAAATACTGAGAGCCTGTGAAGACAGGGGGTATTCATAATTTTATTGGCCCTATGCAGTAGAATTATGAGGTATATGTCATATAAATATATGCACTACAGTGAATCAGGAGAATTAAATGTAAAGTGAGACATGAAGAGCGATCAAATCAAACAATTCAAACATATTTAAAGAGGCATAACAGGAAAGCAAATACCAGAGTTACAGCAAGTAAAGAATGAGAAAAACCAAGAAAAGGCGCCCGATAAGAGGTATTAGGTCCGACATTCAAATATGAGATAGTCCATATGAAACACTAGTATTAGCCATTACACCGTAACGTCTGGTCTTAAATTTTATTCCCTTAAACTTAATTATTGTAACATTAACACTAAATTAAGTACATAAGCCACGATAAATTGGTCTAGAAAGCGAAACCAGGAGAGTACGTAGCCAGTTAAGGAGATGTGCTGTCCCTTGAAGCTGTTTGCAAAGTAAGAAAACACTTTAGCGATGTAGTGAAGGAGACGTTACTGCATGCAACACAGAGAAACTCTTCCGTCGGTGTTTGCTGCACCAACTCCACAACTCCTATCTCCTTGGAGACTACACAGAACAGTCGGCAACTTTGTGTGGATGATGTCAAACACAATTTGGTACACTTGAAGGGCTACAGAGTGAGACAGGCAGAGAAAGTTTACAATTCCATCCCCGGAAACCAACACACATACAGATATATATATATACACGCTTCATTATACGGGTATGCTATATACGCTTTCCGGAGCCACCCCCCCCCCTCCCCTGCCGCGAATATCTTCCAAAACACTTGTTCCTTTCCTTTTTGGTTTAGGGACTTTGGAGGCGATGAGAAGGGCAGAAGGGCAGAAGGGCAGAAGGGAGTGACGCGTATTCTGTTATTCGTTTCAGGATAAGTTCGGTCGCTTCTCTTTAGTAGCTACTGAAGAAATATATAGTGAGAATTTAAGGAGTGTAATATACTTAAGGTCACTGAATAAAGTTTCGGCTACTGGAAGGAAGGTCACATAAGAATTTCATACAGTCCTCTTTTCTGAAAGATTATAGGCTACTCTATTCTTAGCAAGAGATACTCATTCTTGTATGGAATTTCATACGTTTCTTTTTCATTTTGAAAATCAATCATGAACGAAGATGAAAAATAGTAAGGGAAATAAGATAAATGGGAATTAAACTATAAAAAATGTACGGAGTACGTGTAATTAGATATAATGATAACACTCTTCATGAATACGATAACAAAAGCTCTGCAGAGAAGAAAAACATATATCAGCAGATCTTCAGAAGGAAACAATGAAATCGATATCGAAAAACTTTATGAAACGTACATAAACATGTCATAAAGGAAACAATTGGAAATTACGGAAACTATGCTCTCAGCAAAGGGATTGATACCGAAACAGCGTATGAGGAGGTTCAAATAGCACCTGTTCGTCACATCCCATTTGAAAGCAAAAATGCGTTACAGTGGTGCCAGTTTCAGACAGCTCTTATCAGCCTGTGTGATGTCTGATTACATGCAAGGGTCTTTAACATGGACGCAAAACAGCGTGTCGTCAGATGTAAGGAAACGGCACTTACTTACATCGAACGTTAGGGCCGCGCCATAGCTTAAGCAGTCAGTCGCTGGCTTCCCACCGAGGCGGTCCAGGTTCGATCAAGTGGGATTTGTGATGGACAAAGTGGCGCTGGGGCAGGTTTTCTTCGAGTCCTTCGTTTCCCTTGCCAACCTTCATTCCACCAATTGCTCCACAATCACCCTCACCTATCATCTGGGGCTAGTACAATAGGCCAAAAGTGGCCGCAGTACAAGGGACTTAGTCCCACCCCACTAGCAATAAAAAAAATAGGTCAAACGTTTTGTTTTTACTTCATTTACAACGCGGCCAGTGGACTGGCCTCAACGGCATTGCATTGCATCACCCTGTCCTCTTTCCATGACTCTCCTTCCATCTTCACGGCTCATTTCAGCTCAACGAGGCGGTTCGCTGGCAGAGGTACTTCTAGCCCAGAAAATTTTTAAACCTCTGAATTTTTCAAGACTTCATTTCGTTGGGGTTTGGTAGAGGCCCCACTTTCCTGGCCCCTGTGATACGCGTGGTGCCGGACTGAAGAAGTCTTACGAACTTTGCATTTAAATGAATATTCGTAAGGTTCACGTGACTCTCAAATCAGAATCCACGACTTTTCAATTTACGAGATTTTTCCACAGTTACTTCTCTTTATTACACTGACAGCAGAGAAAGCATTTTAACATGATTGACTGCAGTAATACCGACAACATGTCTCATGATTATATACAAATGTTGGCTCTGAACGAAAATAATAAATTTAATTTTAAAAGGGGCTTCTAACAGCGTTAAGAAATTCAGGGAAATTCCAGGCTCTATTTTGTCCTTCTTTCCAAAACAAAGAGTGAAAAGTCACATTAGTTATGAACATAATCAGCTGTGAACTGGCTTAATCCCAAACGGACTCTGTGAAGAACATAACAATCTTCATGAGATACTTTGTAGCCTGGAAGACGTAAATATAGTTTCTGAGGAACATCCAGCCTCCATCAACGGGTTTGACTCTGAAGATGGGAGGCAGTTATGTTCCTACGATACGTCAATAAATTATCAGACTTCAGTGCGTTACATCCCAAAGCACTACTGCTTACATTCACCACCGTGAAAACAGCACCTCTCCATTATATTTTATAGAACAACAGACTTTTCCGAAAATTTGTGGTGGTGATGATGATGATCATCATCATCATGAATTATTAAACATCAATTGTATTGAAGATGAAATTTTCTCACCGCATAGTGGTTGTTGTGACTGAATTCTTATCATTGTCTAAAGAATACATGTTGCCTCGTTTTGTCTTTTTGTGTGTACACGTATGCGCGTGTCTTTTGCTCTTGCTTATTTTACAGTTAGCCTTTGGGCTGTTGAGTAAGCACCACAAGTGAATAAAGAATTGCGCTGAACATTTTTTATTGCTAGTGGGGTGCGACTAAGTCCCTTGTACTGCGGCCACTTCTGGCCTATTGTACCAGCCCCAGATGATAGGTGAGGGTGGTTGTGGAGCAATTGGTGGAATGAAGATTGGCAGGGGAAACCGAAGTACTCGGAGAAAACCTGCCCCAGCTCCACTTTGTCCACCACAAATCCCACTTGATCAGACCCGGGATCGAACCCGGACCACCGTGGTGGGATGCCAGCGACTAACCGCTTGAGCTATGACGCGGCCCTGCGTTGAACTTAAGTCATATGTATATAATGCCGTCTTCTGGGATGTGGCGCCTTGTAGATCCTGTGTGAACCGACGTTTCGGGGAACATATCGCCTCCATCTACCCTGAAGATGGAGGAGATATGTTCCCCCGAAACGTCGGTTCACAGAGGATCTACATGGCGCCACATCCCAGAAGACGGAATTCTTCTTAGTCACCGCCGTGAAAACCTCTAATCTTACTTAGTCATATGTGTTTGTAGTACGTGTCTGTATGTCGGGTGGTCGGTCGGTTAAATTGCTGCCGGTCCTCGCCAGCATAGTTTTTCGAGTCTCGTATAGACACATGAGTATATTATTTTCAAGACTTGCATGTTTTGAAGTGGGGCCTCCTCTTCAGTGAGAGGACTGATCTGACTATTACTGGTCACTCCTCTACTGGGGGTGACTCGAGCGGGTCACTCACCAACTGGCCCTTGCCTTCACCCCCCCCACACACACATCCATATATTGTATTTTCGCCTTCCATTTTTAATTGTTCGATTTGGTCTTTACCTAGCCACTACAGCTCCTAACATTAATACAAAATTAGAACTGAAATGAATTATTATCCAATATTATCATCATATCAGCTTAGATGCACAGACCTATATCAAGCATCGTACTCACATAAAGCCTGTATGATTTAATTGAATTTATTAACGACATCGAGAAATATAGAAATATTTTTACAGATTTAAGGAGCATGTTATAATTTTTATGACGATTGTCGTATCACGTAAAATGTTCGGTTGAGTTCTACAAATTTTATCTCAACAGTCTTCCCTGAAAACGTCTTAAAAATCTTAAAAATTGCTTTAGTCACCAAGTTTGTTCTTAAACAATACAATCTTTAAATTAGATTCTTCAAATAGGGATCGGTGCATCCAAATAATTCTGTTTACGACAAAACAAACATACAATACAGGGGATGGACAAAAATATGGAAATACCCCGTGAAATGCATGCCTGAATTGAAGTGTTTATTTTAGCGACGTTTGTAGGTCACGCTGCCGTATCTGCCCAACACCACTACCTGTACAACCTCCACAATACGTTGCAAGCTTCATTTGTTGTCGAGACAGTGTTCTGTGCAATTTTTTGTGCATCACGTCAGAGCTAACAGAATTCGAACGCGGGCAAATTGTTGGGGTCCGTATGGTGGGTGCTTCCGTAACCAAGGTAGCCGAGGTTTTTGGTGTTTCGCGAGGCAGTGTATCCAAGATTATGACCGCATCCAGGAGGACTGAAAAAACCGCATCCGATAAACACCAGCGTGGACGGAAATGTGTGTTGAGTGATTGAGACAGATGAACATTGCGTGGGATTGTGACGAAAAATAAGAAGACTACAGCTGCAAAAGTGACTGCTGAACTGAATGTCACGCTCACAAACCCTGTCAGCATCAAAACAGTACGAAGGAAACTCTGGACGAGCTACAATTCCAAAGCCACTCATCAGTGATCAAAATGCCACCAAGAGGACAGTGTGGTGCCGAAGTCATAAAACCTGGACTATGGAGCAATGGAAGACGGTCATTTGGTCGGATGAGTCCACCTTCACACTGTTTCCGACTTCTGGCCGAGTTTACGTCTGGAGAACGCCATCCCTAGCTTACGATCCAGATTGTTTGCTGCCAAGAGTGAAACATGGCATGGGCAGCCATATCGTGGTATTCTGTCGGACCCATCATTACCCCGCAAGGTCACGTCACTGCCAACGACTATGTGACAATTTTGGTAGACCAGGTCCATCCCATGGTGCAGACTTTGTTCCCTAATGGTGATGCCATTTACCAAGCCAACAATGCCTGTGCTCACATAGCTCACATCGTCCAGGACTGGTTTTCTGAGAACGAAGATGAAGTGTCACGTCTGCCATGGCCCTCACAATCGCCAGATATCGATCTTATTGAGCCTTTGTGGTCTGTTTTGGAGAGCAATCTTACCATGTTTTTCAGGAAGAATGGTACAAGATTCCCTTGCAAATCATATAGGATCTCTAATTATCCATTCCAAGGAGACTGCACACAGTTCTGCAAGCCAGATATTGTCCTACACAATATGAGTCATGGTAATGTGTTTTTTGTTGGGTGTTTCCATATTTTTGTCCATCCCCTGTAATTGACGCTGCTAGACACCCATGTCTGGAACGCAAATCCAAGAGATATATGACTGTGTTGCCACTGCGACCAGTATCGATTTGTTATTTATTGTTGTCGCTATTGTTGGTTGCTTAGGCAGCATGACATTTACCACAGTCACAACTTCATCATTTATTCATACCACTTCACCCGAAGAGCACGCACGCACACACAGAGGGGGGGGGGATATCCGAAAAATTTCGGCACCAAAGGTTCTATGTACAATAATTCATTCAATTATTTTTTCAAGTTTCTATTTCAATAATGAAGGAAAACAATGTCACAATGTATCACATCAAATATTATATTTTCAATAAAAATTACTGAATTAGCGCTTGTGAACATCATAGAAAGAAGAGGAATGTATATTTAGAAAATTCATCGCAAAATAATTGGAGGCGGAAAGCGTTAAATATAACCCCAAAAGGACAAATAAATTACTTCGTAATTCATGAAGCAAGGAGCGCGATTTCATCACAACATGTTATATTTATGTTTTTTGTTCCCCTTCCTGTCCTCGTTTCAAGATTCATTTCATTGTCGAGAAAGAGTAACGAAATTTAATTTATTGCCCCGCTCCAACAAGAAGTTATTCTGGTTTTTCTTTCCTTTGGTTCATTTCAAACTTGTAAAAGTATGTAAAGTAAAGCTCTCCCTGTAACAGACCGTGGAGGCCCATAGGGTTGTGAGATGTTGAAGCTCCCGTATTTTATAGACAATCGGCTCACAGATGGCGGCAAGGTTGTCAGCCTTGCGCGCCGGCCGCCCTTTACCCCAAGAATATTCCTGGTACTCATTTCTGTTAGAGGCTGAGTCTACCCCAGGGCCATAGTGCGGCTGGAAGGATTAGGTAAATTGAAAATATCCACCTAATCGGGATTCGATTCCGCGACCTTCCGGATTGTAGCACAGTGCCTCAACCAACTACGCTACCGCGTGCCCCTGATTTCAAACTTGTATGTTAATAAAACTGTTCTAAAAAAAACAATATTTTGGTGTATGTGAAATTTTCAACGTCATTACTCTCAGTTCGCTTATTTGCCATAATTCTCTGCGCGATGCAGAATTTTAAAGGAACATCATGTGTACGACAACGACGGGGGACATAAGGTTTCAATACGCCAACTCCTTTATGCTGTTTACGTGCGTTTTACTTTCATCGTGAATCCGGAACAATGAAAAGAATTTGCCCTTAAGGGACTGATCTTTGTTAAAATACTGGTAAAAGTGGTGTTGTCCCTGTGCTTAATTAAGCACTACACCATGAAAGCGTATGGGGGAGTAGATGTATAGATCCACATTTTCTGGACCTCGGCACACTCTGCAGCAGAGCTGTTAAAACAGAAATGAAAAATGCAAATGCTCGTCACAAAACCAAACATGGGAAATTCGCTTTTACAGAAATACAACCTCTTAAAAGAAAGATACTGAATTTCTATCACTGCCTTTTAAGACCTATGTATATTTCTTACTTACTTACTTACTCATGGAGCTGAGCCCTTCTGGAGGAGCCGCCAATTCTGCAGCTACTCTAGAATTTTCCAGAATTTTATGGACCCCGAAGGTTCATTACCGTGTCAACAAGAGCCCTCCACTGGTCCCTATCCTGAGCCAGATCTATCCAATCCATACCATCCCATCCGATCTCTCTAAGATCCATTCTAATATTGTCCACCCACCTACGCCTTGGTACATATATGGTAAGATAATATTAAAATGGACGTCAAAGAATTTGAGCGGAAGGTGTGGATTGAATTCATTTGGATCAGGAAAGTAAGTAATGGTGGGCCTTTATCACAATGAGACTTCGGATTCTAAAAAATGCGGGGAATTTCTTGACTAGATGAGCAACAACTTGCTCCTCAAGATGCTGTCTGTTCCATGGATCACGGTCGCTCTGCAGTGATGGTAGGATTAATATTGTTCGATATTGGTGTATTCTGATATGTGAACATGTAAAATGTATCCGACATTTCGAGGGAATATAAGCTGACTTAGCACGGTGACGTCTACGGACTGGAAGGCCGGGGTTCGATTGCCGGCAAGGGAAAGATTTTTATTTACTCCACAGCTTTTGGACTGGCTCTGTTGCCCACCCAGCCTCCTACCCGAAGGTCACTGGGGGTAAGGCGACCGGAGTGTGAATCTGACAACTCACCTTCATCTACTGCCAAAATTAAGAAGGATGGAACTCAAAGTCCTTTCCTCCATACGCCTTGTTAGCGCAGTGGTTAATTGGTTAAGCACAGGGGCAACTTTGCTTTGCTTTCTTCGTTGTAGAACTGATGCAATGAGGCTCCTGTTCGCCTTTTCTTATGTCAAGTATTTGTCATACACTGTCGTCACATTTACACTTAACACGGAGAGAGAGACTCGTAATTCGAAATATCGATAACATTTCCACCTATACACGATATCAGAAAGAAACATGAAGGTTGCATATGGATCGTGGGGCAAACTTAAACTCATGCATTAACATTATGAACATTCGGTACAAGCACAGATTCCATGTTAACACTCAAATACTTTTAATCAATTGCACAAAGTTTCTATTTCCTTTACTTGGACAATGTTCCGGCTATTGAAATTAACCATTATTTCTTCGTGATATATATGTATTTTAAATTTTTAAAACAGGTTTATATACCACGTATATTTCTGTAAAAATTTATGTCGTATTGATAAAGACGCCCGTAGGCTTCTCAAACAGTATCTATTTCTAAGCTTTCTGGTGGCAGAAATATGAAAATATCTTGACTTATACTACGCAGCAGTAACGCAGTTTCCATGCGCAGACATCATGCGCTGTTGGTTGTAGCGCCCTCACTTTAAAATTACATAGTAGAAACATTATTTTCTTTCCGCGTTAAGTGTTTTACAAGCGAGTATTCCCTAGAGCTTTCCGTTAATGCCAAGTTTCCTAAAAATTTTAGTTTAAAACTCTCTAAAAAATGGAAGGTTCCCTCCGCGTGCTGACAATGCTCAGTGGTATTACCAATCCAATTTAAAACTGTAAATAATGGCCAGAAATACCAGAAGCAAACCTGATTTTTTTTTCATAGTTGAAATATTTTCGATAAATGTTGGAGAATGCCGGTAGGATGTGAAGTGAAGCAATATTATAAATGGAGAGATTTAATTTTGCATACACAAATATACGACAACATTTAAACACATTTAATCATAGAGCCTTTAAATTAATTCTGTGTGGCGTTCCTTGTGATGGATAACAAATCTTCTTTTTAAAGGATTGTTTTAATAGCCAGCCACTAAAAATAACTGACACGTCATTTGTTTCCGTTGCGTAATATTATTTGAATTTCTAAGTTCGTGTGAGAATGAAAGATAATGTGATTTCATGAAGTGTGATAATGAAGCTTTCATTCCTCAGAGAAAGATAACGTGATTTCATGAAGTGTGATAATGAAGCTTTCATTCCTCAGAGAAAGATAACGTGATTTCATGAAGTGTGATAATGAAGCTTTCATTCCTCAGAGAAAGATAACGTGATTTCATGAAGTGTGATAATGAAGCTTTCATTCCTCAGAGAAAGATAATGTGATTTCATGAAGTGTGATAATGAAGTCTGACGCTTCGTGAACAGAGCTGATGACTTTCAGGATGTATGTAGAGTCAGAGTGTTTACGCTTATCATTTCGGAAGATAAAAGAACGTTAAGAGGTACTGCTCTAAAGCATAAAATATTTATATCTGTTCAGGGACTGTCCTACAGTGACACAGAAAATGAATGGAGGTAAAGCTCCACGCATTTTTAAGAGTATGAAATAAATGGGATTGTAGTATTGTGAGAGATAACTCGAAGAACCTGAAGATAATAGGCTACCCTGAAGAACTGGGATTTGATGGAAGGGTAATATTAAAACGTATCTTAATAAAGTAGGATTTTTAAAAGTTTGGCTTACCTTCGTCTGGCTCAGGACGACATTAATTATTGGTGACCTGTAAAAGGTGATATTTCTTAATTAGTTAAAGGAATATTAGCTTTCCAAGAATGATTTATCTTCATGAAGTTAGTCAAGTTACAAGAGAAAAAGAATTTTCAAATCATCAGTAACCAATTAAGTGTCAAAAGTTCCGTACGTGTATGTATGGTATTTCTTCATAATTGAACCTTTATTTTACCCTCATCTTATTTTCACCTACTGATGGTCGCTGTCACTGTATAATCATACAAAGGACATCACCTCCAGGGTGTGAGGTGCCCTCATTCCTTTAACGCAGCAACCGAAGACTCCATTAAGCGGAAAGAGGAGGATTGAACGAAATCCTGAGCAAGATAAATCAAGTCTACTTCTTCATCTCATGTTTCTCTAAGATTCATTTTAATATTTCTATCTCATCTACCGCTACGTCTCCCAAGTAGTACAGCGAACAAACTGCATATGTAGCAAAATGTTAAATTGTTTAGGGCAGGTTGAAATAAGTAGGTTTAATTACCGTAAATAGGGCTACATTTTAAAGTTACTGAATTCTCACAATAATTTAAACTGTCAGTTTTCGAAATTATGAACCTGCAGGAAATAAATAAATGTAAACATCATGAACCGTTTGTAAGTTCTGAGGTTTTCACGGCGATGACAATGAAGAAAGTTGTCTTCTGGGTTTAGGCACCGTGTATTCTTCGTTTTGGCCGACG
>NW_019735571.1:302374-376889 GCF_002891405.2 Cryptotermes secundus | reverse complement strand
TTCGTATATAAGCAGCACCTTCCACATCCTATCACCACAGCTACTGCTCTCCGCAGCTATTCAACTGCTCTGAAGATGGAGGCGCTACGTTCCTCCGAAACGTCGGCCAAAACGAAGAATACACGGTGCCTAAACCCAGAAGACAACTTTCTTCATCATGAACCGTTGTTTTATTCAGATAAATTTGTATTTCTATGTGTATTTTACTAATTGCTCTTCCCCAATTCTAATTATGCAAAATGGATATTACACCATTGTCTGATACATGCATAATGCAAGTGATTTTCACATGACTACGCGCTAAAATGTAATATATTAAATAAATAAATTAATTAATGTGAACATTACTGGTCTGTATACGCAAGGTATACTTATTGGTCTCTATTCATTCATTCATTCATTCATTCATTCATTCAACAATGGCTCTACAGCCCTGTGTTGGGCCCTGACCTCTTCTTCAGTTTGTAATCTTTTTTACACAGACGGTAGGACTCCTTGAACGGGGGATCAACCCGTCTCAAGGCGACTACCTACACACACAACAACACAAACACAAAGTAAACGCACACAGACATCCATGCCCTGAGTGGGATGAGAAATCACGATCTCAGTGTTCGAAAGAGCGGACAAAGACGGTTCATGCCTTAGATCGCGCGGCCACTGTGGTCGGCTCACCTATTAGCGTACTGTACGAAAACTTATATAAAAATCAGATTACATTCTTCGGGGTTGTGCGTCTTTTCGGAGGAAAAAACTGGATCCATCTTCAGGGTCGATATGAATATGGTACATAAAAAATATATCACGTATATGACATGCAAATGGCCTACTGACGTCTTTAGAACGCATGTGAATTCGAACTTGTTGTTCATCAAACTTGAATAAACATCATAATAATTCATGGTCCAGCTGTTTCCCCCCTAATTTACCGGCAATTAAAGTAGAAGCACATTCAAATTGCAAAAGGCTTTGTCAGCCACATTAGCAATGTGAATACCCATGAGCTTACACAGGAGAAGATAAACACATTTTATAGTTAAACACAGATTTATTAAGGTACCTGGCATGAAACAGACTTAAATACCTATTTATCTGATAGCTCCATGACTTTCGTCCTAAATACTTACTTATGGAGCTGAGCCCTTCTTGAGGAGCCGCCAATTGTGCAGCTACTCAAGAATTTTCCAAAATTTTATGCAAGCCGATGGTTCATTACCGTGTTCACAATAGCCATCCACTGGTCCATATCGTGAGCCAGATCAATCCAATCCGTACCATCGCAACCTATCTCTCTAAGGTCCATTTTAATATTGTCCACCCACCTACACCTTGGTCTTTCTAGTGTTCTCTTTCCTTCTGGCTTTCCCACCAATATCCTATATGCATTCCTCATCTCCCCCATTCGTGCTACATGCCCTGCCCACCTCATCCTCCTTGACTTGATCATTCTACTTATACTTCGAGAAGAAAACAAGTTATGAAACTCCTCAATATGCAGTTTTCTCCAGCCTCCTGTCACTTCATCACCCTTCGGTCCAAATATTCTCCGCAACACCCTCTTCTCAAACACCCTCAGTCTATGTTCTTCCCTTAATGTCAGAGACCAAGTTTCACACCCAAACAGAACCACAGGCAAAATTAGAGTTTTGTATATTCTAATTTTTATGTTTTTGGACAGTCGTCCTATATACTTACGTTCATTAATTAGACAGGGAAAGTGATTCTGAAGCAATAACGTAATTTATCTTCATCACGGGAGTTAGTGAACAAGAAGAATACAATCATAGTGAACCGCCCCTTCCCCTTCTTCTCTCAGTATACTTATTATCGGAGCCGTGAAGTCGGGAGAAGCAGCCCGTCGTCGCTGGCTCTATAGCTATGTTTACAAGCTCCCCAAGATTTTCGTGGGGTATCCAAGCTATATGGAGAAACTACAGTGATACGTCGGCCTTTCAGATAACAATAACAAAGTTTAATAACAAAATAACATAATGACACAAAATATTCAAAGAATACATAAGCAAGGCAGAATGGGGTACAACAACCCAATCCATGATTGCGGAGCAATCACCCGTCGCCAACAGTCGCGACAAAGAATAGACTAACTCGCCCCAGTTTGACTAACTTCCTTTAGGCGTTAAACAGGTTACCCCAGACAAAACACAAATAATAATAATAAATAAGAAAATAAATACGTGCATCGCAACCGTTCTAAGCCAACGGCTTGCGATCGCGGGCAGCCTTTACCTTACCAGCCAGCCAGATATACCGAACGCAATTTAGAGGTACCAGGCCGAAACAGAATTTCCAGTAGCAATCCTCGCTAGCTGGTAAGCGTGCACTCACGACGCTCACGACGACGTCGTCTGACACACTGCGAAGCAGGTCCCGTCTCCTTCGGAGACATCCGGAAGATCCGGAAGAGGGATAGAAGGTCACGTGATACACAGACATGACGAGGATAATACGTCAACCTATGGGGGCGAAGATGGAATCTGGGAATGGCAGACGCCATGACGTCACACACAAGAGCAAGCTGACCTTCAGCACGGCTCAATAAAATGTACCCTGTTTCGTCAATCTTTCTTAATAAAATAAATTAAACTGATATAACGATTTTGTTTATTGTTTTATAAATTTCATCATATTAAAGATTCTCCCATAAAAATGCTACGTCATCATCACGAACCTTCGGAATCACGTGGTATTAAGGAACCAGTGAATTTATTTTAAAACCTTTTCTGATACCAAGAAATAAAAATTCGGCCATACAAAATGCAAATGAATGAATGAGTGAATAAATAAATAAATATATTCCTAGCACCTATTTCCAAACAGTTGAATGAGAATCTGATATTTCTCACATCCGGTAGGAGGTGGCCCTACTCTGCCATTACAACTCTCACTTCTCAGACGATCGCGGTCTGATGCCCTCTACTTTTGTCACAACGCCTCTTCCTCTGTATCCTTTCATTTGGTACCGGCTTACGTATGCCAGTATAATATTAACGACTGCTGGGCTGACCTTTCGACGCAACATAAAAGTGGAGTTCCCTCTTTATGGAGACATATTCCTTTTCAGCTCTGCTGTCTGATGAATGTCGTTCACTTTGATGACTCATTCTTCAGTCACACTTGAGACGTGTAGTGGGTTAGAGAACTCAACTTCACCCTGGAGTTTTATGCATTCTGTAGTAGGAGCACGTGAAGTAAACGCATAATGACGAAACCGTCGTTGTCTACTCGACCGAATGTTTCATCTAAAGACGACTGAACAGGTTATATCTTAACTAGACGCATCTTTTTCTGTCTCAACATAAAACAAGTACATAAAAACATATCCCTTCAGATGTGACTAGTTTATTGTGAATACACGTATTACTTTACACGCGCAAAAGTGATTTTTTTTCAATATTAGGATGCATACACTGGACGAGGGGCAGACAAATTGCGAAATTGTGTAATATTAAGAGTATTATTATTATGGGCCTTTATCAAATTTATGTTTACCATGACAATGTTAATATTTGACAATTATTTTATCAATATTTATGACTTATCTCTAGAAGTTTCAGGGCTAACGGTCACTTCAAAATATTTCGGGTCTAGTACAAAATAAAACTAATTATTCAGCTCTGTGTTAGGTTGAGGACAAGACTTTAGCACCAGGCGATGCACGGAGAAACATGAGTATCTCGAGATGGATTTAAACCCAGGAGCCCAGCGCAAAGCCGTCTATGTGTTTCTATACGTACAATGCCTCCCTGGTATACTATTTACACGTACTTGGTTTCTATGTGCCTCGTCGAGACTGAGGTTGCAGAAGGACTCAGACCACTTCTAAACGATAGATCGCACTGCATTACGAAGATGCGGAAGGGGTAATGCGCAGACTAGTGGTGGAGAGCGTGTTGATTAGCTGCGCTAATTACACATCTGGCTCAACTTGAGGTCTTTCTGACGTTATGTCATAACTTCCGAGTGGTGTACCGTGCTCTAGGGGTTACTTTTCATGTTGTAACACAGAAAAGCGTTAGGACCTGTATGGTATTTGGGAGTTATATATGTGGGACCTGTTGGGAATCACTCCAACTTAACTAGCCTCTTCGGTTACAATGGCAATGTGTATGGTAAGTCAGAGCTGAGCGGCTCAGACAGTTGAGTGGGGATGAAGGAATCAAATCCCGATTAACAACAGAACAACAGACGTTGCCTGAACTGGTTTCAGTCTTATTGCTCATCAATTAGACAGACATACATCAACAGATCTAATAGTTATTTAACGACGTTCTCGGGAACAACAGTAACAGCTCAGAGCTAAGGAGAATTCTGTATTACGGGATAAATTGCCGTTTAGTCCGATGAAAATCGACCAACGTTTCGGAGGGACATATTCCATATTCAGGGCTGGAAAGTAGCCAAAGGAGTAACCCAGAATGAAGTAGGTAGTAAACAGAGGTACAGTGAAGATAGGGATCCCTCCAAAATGTCATGCGACTTTCACCAGATCGCACGGTGTTATATTCTCCTTAACCGCCGTTGTGAGGACCTAAAATCCTATAATCGAAAATTACTCTCGCAAAGGAACAAAGAGGAGTTTGGATGGTTGGTACAAGTTAATTCACAACAATTGGTCTTCTTGTCTTCTACACAAAGCAGTAAACATAATGCGCGAAGGTATAATGTTACGTGTTCCAGTAAGACTTGGCTAATTCAGATTAATTGGGCTGGAACCCTTGTCCAAATCAAAGTTATAATTATAAAAGTGTTGCTGAAAATATGTTCAGGGAATATAGAAAGTGGACTTCACGTGTCTTTATAAAGCAAAAGACAAAAGCAAACTCCGTGATTTTAGTCCGCAAGGGACAGGTACCGACCGAGCGACCTCCGCTTGTAGGCGAAGTTAGTGCCAACTTTAGCGGATAGAGGGTGTCGCGTGGTCAGCGCAACGAATCCTCACGGCCGTAACCTTCGGTTTTCTAGACCGGAGCCTCTACTTCCTTGAAATAGCTCTTCTGTTATCCTCACGAGGCTGAATGGACTCCGTTCCAGACCTGTTACTTCTCAGAAAATCTGGTAGCGTCGGGAATCGAATCCAGAACCTTTAGATCTGTAGCCAGGAACTCTGACTACTAGACCACAGAGGCGGTCACCTTATATATATTATGAAAGAAATAAATTGTGACTTTGTAGAATTTATTCACGAGGCTCAGGATATGACGTATTAGTTGGATCTTGTGGAAGTGGTAATGAATTTTCTGATTTCACAAAAGACAGGGAAGCTCCTTGATTGTGTAACCAATAATAAGCATTTCAAGAAGGGTTCTTCTCCGTAGGATCTGATTCATTTGCAGATAACATCTGTTGAATGCCGAATAATTTGGAAAGATAACAATAAATTACAAATATTTAGTTAGAAATGAATCTGGAAGGAAGAAATCATAGTCAGTTTGAAGGCAATATTTAAACTTGTATGTCCAATGCAACAGAACAACATACATCTCATAAGAAAAGGAACCAAATAAATACACATGACGGCAAATGTAATGAGATTTAAAATGTTATGAGATATTGTATATAAAATTACAAATTGAAAACATAGGGGATTTTACATTTTTAGTCTCCTTTCTTTATTAAAAAAATAGGCTTATGAAATCACAATGCTGTCTGTGAATCCCCCTCATAAACTTCTGAATGCCAAAAGAATCTTTATGAAATTTGGTATGCTTATACCGAACCGATCGTGTCTCCACCTTATCGTGTTGGTAGGGTTTGAGTGCTATGCCTGCTGTAGCGTAGCTATTGGTAGGGTCACCCATGCCGGACAGGTCAAGGGGTAGGAGCCAGAAGAAGAAGGATACCCTGGTCCCCCTGGTTGGGGGTTGGGCGTCAGGCTAACAACCTCACACTGTAAAAACTAAATTTTTCAGAAACAAGACAATCAGACTCAGAATAGAGAAGAATGGGGCAGATTCTTCAGGAGGCCAAAGCTCGCCCTGAGCTGTAGCGCCAAGGCGACGAAGGAATGCATGTATATAATGATACCTGAGCCCATCTAAACGGCATTCTTCATGAATTACTCCCATCAATCTGTGTGTCTGTATGTGTATCCCACTACCATTGCTAGGCAACGGCTCGGCAAAATGTTACTGCTGCAACAAATACACACGCGACAATAAAATTATTGTTGGAGGGGTCGTTCTCTATTAGGTCTCTATCTTATCAAAGGAAAGTAGGTGTTCAGTTCTAGGCGAAGCCCGACACAGAAAGTATAAGAGGCTTAAACTTGGCGGCGGTCAGGCATACGACCGTTCAAGTGGCTAGACTACTGTTGTAGCGGAAGTTACTAGAAATAGGGCATAATCTGATGTACTGACAGAGGTCCTGTATATATTGTACATAGAAATAGGAATTAAGATTAAATTTGTAAATATACGTAAATACTGACAATGGACTTACTAATACAGACTATGGCTGACAAATGACAGACTCGACCTCTCGTCAGAGAGGGCGCCCCAAATGGACAGGACAGTAACTTTCATATGAGGAAAAAAGAATTTAAAAAAATTTAGTCATGAGCCATAGCCGGGGCTCGACACCAAGACAGACAGACTGACTGACCGTCAGTCGCAATGTGATTTGGACTTGGACTTAGTTCTTCTCAAAATTTTTTGATATTTATGTTGCTGGTTTCGCTTCTGAATTTTGCACCAAATTTCAAATACTTAACTCTCCAGAATTTTTAGTTCATTTGAGGATAAAGCCACAAAAGTAATGTGAAACTTTTATCGTAACTGCCTTTTAACTCCATTTCTACACTTTTACTTTTCGTGTAAAAGGTTGTCAGATGGCTGGTGACGGAGATGAACTTAACAGTATCAGAATTGCTGTGTTAACTGACAGCGCACCTTGTTATTTTCAATCTCTGCCTCACGGAAAAAGGCGAATTGGCAACCTTGCAGGTTTCGTCTCTTGCGTGCTACAAACAAGACACCTGTCCACTCTCGCGGGAAGTCAATCAGTGTCTACCACAAAACCTTTTTCTCTCTTTATCCTTTAACTTCACTTTGTTCGGTTCTGTGGAACATAAACCAATAATGCGACTCATTTGTTGCAAGTTTTAAACAGGTTTTCCAATAGGTAAACCTATATTACTAAAACCTCTAACTAATATATATTCTCACTTAATCTACTCCTGCAAATGAATCTTTGGAGCAGATCATTTTGAAAAGCCTACTGTCGGGAAGTTGGCCACGATATTCAAATGCAACCATACATTTTATTGCCTCTGTGACAATGGCCTGTCACGTGTCCCTATCCTGAGCCAGATAAATCTAACCCACAGCATAACCTACTTGTTTAAGACACAGTTTAATATTGTTCTTCCATCTAAAATTATGATTCCCAAATGGCTCCTACGCTCCAGGAGTTTCCGTGAGAAAGTGTTTGTTCGCGAAAGAGTTACTCAGAACAGCTGCGTATACTTGATTATTAAGAATCTGTTGCCTAGCAGCGAATGCTGTTTCGTTGTCTGCTTCGAGGTCGCTACCCAGCAACGAGGCTACACGCTACAGTATGTTACACAGTGGCCCAAAAGTCAGGAAACTGGTTAGTAAACTCTACAGTATAAAATGTTAGAAATGTGTTTATTGTCTTCATAACTTAACAAAAATTTTTCGAAATGAGATGCTGTTCTACAAATTGACTGGCAGGTTTAATCTAGACATTCCCTTTAATACTGAAGAATATTTTAGGTTAACAGACCTTAGGGGCATTCTTAATTATTCTCTACACTTCTGCCATCCTCTGTATATTTTCTTCCTTCCTTCCTTCCAAAATGGCTCCTACGCTCCAGGATTTCCGTCTAAACTGTAAATAAATATCCCATGAGAGCGAATTCATTTCTATCCCCGATGCGGGAAAACATACACCAAATATACTAACACTTTCTCTTAACAAACTTTTAGGCGTGACGTTTAGTTTCGACATCTAACGCAATGACCTAAGCTACATACCCACTAGACGACACTGTAGCCCGTATCGGATATGGCCTCGATGCCCACACAGAAGGAACGCACAGTACACCATAAGGGAAAAACAAAATCACAGCGACATGCCCAAGAAGACGAGTGAGAACAAAGTAACGAAACCAATAGCTTTATTGCGATTAGCCTCTCTAGCATAACGGCGATCCCCGGGCGAAGGACAGTACAATGCGGGACACAAACACTAAAACAACATACAATTTTACATTGAACTACAAGAGAATTTTAAATAATTTCAAATTTAAATTTTGAAAAACTTTTAAGGTAGAAAAATTCCTCCAACTTCCTGAAGGTTACATGTATTATATGAGTGTGATGAGTAGCACGACCGCCTCTGTGGTCTAGTGGTCAGAGTTCCTGGCTACAGATTCAGAGGTTCCGGGTTCGATTCCTGGCGTTACCAGATTATTTTCTGAGAAGTGGTGTGTCTAGAACGGGGTCCACTCAGCCTCGTGAGGATAACTGAGGAGCTGTTTCAAGGAAATAGCGGCTCCGGTCTAGAAAACCGAGATTAACGGGCGTGGGTATTCGTTGCGCTAACCACGCGACACTCTCTATCTGCAAAAGTGGACACTAATTTCGCCGACAAGCGGCGGTCGCTTGGTCGGTATAGTTCACTTGCGGACTCAAGCCACGGAGTTTTGTTTTTGTTTGATGAGTAGATTGTCCCCATATGTGGTTCGAAACATGTAGGAACTCTCAAATAAAACAAATGTGAGCCGTTAGATTGGTTTATTTTTATTTTTATTATTGTGTTGACGCCAAAATACCACCAAACCCAACATAATATCTCACAGGAATCAGCGTAGAAAATTTCGGAGACGAAACGTTCAGACTGACAATGGAACAGGCAGATAAATGGAAGAAGCGACTATGATATTACACGTCTGTTTTATGCCCTTTAAGCACAGAACCTCACGAATGGGAAACGATGTATCATTCACTGAACTCAATTTATCTCATCTTGGATGTCACAGCAAATTTCCTCAAAGTACGTAGAAATGGAGTGTCCCACTCTTCTATTCATGAAGGGTGAGTAATTCCGAGAAGCGTATTGCGTCATGTCAGGTGGGAAATATATCTCACCGGTAAAAGAATATGTGTGCGTTACGCGTACAGCGTAATATGGCATGGCCAATATGAGTTGCGCATTAAGTGACGTCACTGGTTTCAGCAATGGTGGCGGAACTTTATGTTCGGAAATTTAATATACCAAACCTCAAAGCGATTTCAAGGCTGTAATTTTGTAACCATACTAATTTAGCCAATGTAAGTAAACCATTCGTTTCTTTTGTCTTCTACGCGTTAAATTTCACCTGGTTTAACTTCGTCGTGTATTTGTGGACTGAAGAATGTCTGTCTCAGGTGAAAATCCATTCAAATTAAAAAAAGGAAAAACACACCAGTATTTTAGGTGCGTCCACATATACCAGATTATGAGGGCTGTCGAACTCAACGGTAACTAATTCCAGCCTCGAGGTTCCCTTCTATTTAATGGGTAATTGTATTTGTCTCCGGACAAGGTATGACGTAATTAGTATTTTAAGGGGTTTAGAGGGAGCTTAAAATTAGGGAATAACATAATTCCTGAAGGATTATAATTCCAAGCAAAGTAACGCTTTGAATTAGAGGAGAAAAAGAGTAATTGAAGAGAGCATTTGTAATTTTGTATTCAAGATAAAATCGTATCAGCAGTTCCAGTGGAATATTTAAAGAAAAAAATAGCTCAAATCGTGGAAAAGAAAACCTCTTCACAAACAACGTTGAATATGAGGATAAACAATAAAGAAGACCGTTCTTGATGACGTCAATGTAACCATGAGAGAAACGTGGGATTGGGAAAAGTTGTTGTGGTTCCAAACTGATATACAGCAAACCAATTCGGAAACATGACGCAGGAAGAGAACAAACACTGTTTGAAATGCCTGTAAATTTACGGAATTGAGGAATTGGACTATACGACAATTATCGGGGTTCATAGGAAAATGGGAAAACCAGTGGAAGAAGAAGAAAAATACAGACCTTAATTAAATATTGTTTGTTGGAATTTACGTATGATTTGATGGAGAAAAGGACTCTGAATCCATGCACGTAGCAGAAAAATTAAAGATATTTCCCACGTCCGTTTCACCAAGCGGAACCATCTACTGTCTGCGCCAATATTTACCACTACACACCGCTTTGGAAATGCAGGACGTGTCAGGACAGAACGACAGCCAGACGCTAATGGCTATTATATAGATATAAAACAGTAAATTTCTCCTCGTGTTTACTAAAGAAGACACCAAGGAGGAATATGGGGGAATGCACCGGTTCTAGGTTGGAGGTTAGTGGTAAGTTTCACGCTCCTAGCCGCTTTATCCCTGGGAAACGAGTATCCGGTTTACACTGGGTAAAAATGTTGCTGGGACCCAGAGCCGGCCCAGACACTGTTGTGGAGAGAAAATTTCTGCCCCCTCCCCGGTATTGAACATTTGTTCTCTGATAGTCGAGATCGTAACCCAGTCACTGTACTGACCAGTTACGACCACTCTCGTAACTGTTGTGTAAATGCAGAGGTTAATGAAGGTAAACAGGCCTGCATACCTCACTTCAATTGTGTCTTCAAGTCGACATGATACTGCCAGTGGACTGCGTCTCGCGTTGCAGGTGTGTTTAACAATAACTCCGTGCTTTTAGTCCGCAAGCGAACTATACCGATCGAGCGACCGCCTCTTGTCGGCGAAGTCAGTGCAAACTTTAGCGTATAGAGGGTGTCGCGTGATCAGCACAACGATTCATCATGGCCGTTAATTTCGGTTTTCTATACCGGAGCCGCTACTTCTCCATTCAAGTAGCTCCTCATTTATGATCACGAGGCTGCGTGAACCCCGTTCCAGACCCACTACTTCTCAGAAACTCTTGTAGCGCTGGAAACCGAACCCGGGACCTCTGGATACGTAGCCAGGAACTCTGACCCCTAGACCACAGAGGCGGTCTGTTTAACAATAGCAGAAAGCAAAATGTGTATGAGGGGTCTTATACAGGATGCCTGAGTTCATAGTAGCGGTGTCATTTCGTTGTCGTAAACAGTTCGTTTCAATGAGCTATGTGGAGCACACAGTTAGGACACATTGAAGTTAATATTGCACTTGTTGTTGTTGTTGTTGGAGAGGGCGGGTTTCCCCATGCACTTAGACCAGATATTGGTCCATTGTGCGTCCCCCTATGATATTCTACCAGTCTCTATTCCCTACCGGTACTGGTGCTTGCCAACAGTCCCGACTCAGCCAGCGAGTTCGGCCTCTACTGGCTCAGAGGTATCTCGATGCTTCCACCATCTACCAGAGGCGTTAGAGACTACTGTTGGGCGGGAAATGTCCTGAATTTCGCTGAGGTCCCCTTGGGACATGAGGTTCTTTTACGTGCCGTAAAGCTACGACACGGGACCCACGGCTTAAAGTCCCTCCCGGAGGACTTGTTCCCTGAATTTTTCCGCCTTTAAAAATTCTACTACCTCCGCCGGGTTTGAACCCGCATACCTTGAGTCACGAGGTGGGAACGTTACCCCTAGACTACGGAGGCCGCTTAATATTGCACTTACTCATATATCGAAATGGTAATCAAATGAACTGCCTTAACCGTAGCACTCGCTGATCCAAACTGTGTGCAGAGCATAAAGCAACATTACTCGCTCTTTTAGCAAATATATGAGCTCTTCGTTCAGTTGTTTCCATAACTTCCACCAGTGGAATAGTACAGTGCCTTTTTTTCGGGAGGCATGTGGTCGCAATCTCGGAATGTGTCTCCTACTGCCTTATATCTATAAAGAAGAGTGCGTGTCTGTCTGTCTGTCGCTTGTTTCTTTCTTCATACATTTCCACAGCGATCAACTTATTTCGACTAAATTTTTGCATGATGGTAGAGGACTTCCGCGGAGAAGCTTTTGATACTTGAAACAATACATAGGTTCGAGTTCAAGAAATTCATTTTTTACCTTTAAAAAGTCAGTGTTATCATAAAAATAAGATCATGACAGAAACTGGATCGTGACAACAATGCAAAGTGATGAAGAGATAGTAGGATCGTGACAACAGTGGATCCTGGTAGCAATGAGATAGTAACAACAGTCGGATCGTGACAACAATGCAAAGTGATGAAGAGATAGTAGGATCGTGACAACAGTGGATCCTGGTAGCAATGAGATAGTAACAACAGTCGGATCGTGACAACAATGCAAAGTGATGAAGAGATAGTAGGATCGTGACAACAGTGGATCCTGGTAGCGATGAGATAGTAACAACAGTCGGATCGTGACAACAATGGATCGTGGTAGCGATGCGATAGTGACAACAATGGGATCACAACTCAAACGTGATCGTGAAAACAATGGGATAGTGGCAACAATGGTATCGTGACAAAAATGCAGTCTGCTAGGATGTAGGTGAAATCTTCAAATAACTTCTGCAGTTGTGACGATAGGGGGGAACCCCAGAGAGTCTTATATACATTTTTGGTTGTTACACGTGTGCATTTTGTAGTTACCTATATTCGCTGGAGAATCTTGTGCTCTCCCAGAAGCGTCTCAGGGCATACTCGGAGCGCATGTGGTCAGGAAGATACTATGGCCAGCCTTCTACTGATGCTGTGCCCCGAGGCACTACTCAAACTTATAAAAATTTCAGGAGGTGCGATGGGCCATCCACTTGCCCAGCTATACCCTACCTCCACTAACAGGAGCCGCACTAATGGCACCGTACGTCAAGTGATATCAGTGGCAAGAGAAACGATGGAAAGTAATGGTGGAAAAGAAAGCATGTAGACGGAAATGAAAGAGAGAAAAGGGAAAGACAGAATGAAAGAGGAAAGGAGGAAGGCAGAGAGAGAAAGAAGAAAGATATAATTAAAAAGAGAAAAGAAATAGAGAAGGACAGATAGTTAAATAAAAAATGAGAAACGAGAGGAAGGAAGGAATGAAGAAAATATACAGAGGATGTCAGAAGTGTAGATAAACCTAAAATATTCTTCAGTATTAAAGGGAATGTCTAGATTAAACCTGCCAGTCAATTTGTAGAACGGCATCACAGCGCTGTGAGCTGCGCATTGGACACAAAAACATCTCATTTCGAAAAATTTTTGTTAAGTTATGAAGGCAATAAACAAGTTTCTAACATTTTATGCTGTATAGTTTACTAACCAGTTTCCTGACTTTTGGGCCACTGTGTAACATACTGTAGCGTGTAGCCTCGTTGCTGGGTAGCGACCTCGAAGCAGACAACGAAACAGCATTCGCTGCTAGGCAACAGATTCTTAATAATCAAGTATACGCAGCTGTTACTGAGTGACTCTTTCGCGAACAAACACGTTCTTACGGAAACTCTTGGAGTACAATAATGAACGGTGTTTCCTACGTGGTCCGTTCCGAGATGCTACAACCGATTGAAGTTTAGAAGTTAGTTCAGTTATACCGGCCTGGAGGCGGGTAGAATACCTCCACCGTAACCCTGCGAGCGGTAACAGGCGGCGAAATGGGAACCCAATGTCTGGGGGTGTAATTGGGCCACCCTATTCCTGGGGGATATAAATACTGGGACCTGGCCCTCCAGGTTGAGGGAGTCTCGAATTAGAGACATTAAAATGTGGTCATGAGTTCCAATGCGCTGGCGAGGACCAGCAGCAATTGTAAACGACAGACCCATTCTCTCGTCAGAGAGGATGTTAGATAAGGACGGTGAAAGCATGTGCTTAGTTAAAAGAACATGATTGCTGGTCGTTAAGTCTCTAGGGGCTTGTCGCCAAGGCGAACTGATGAGCGACGAACCGCCAGTCGTGAAGTAACTCTGACTCTGAGTTAGTCCAGTTATTGGGCCGCGCCATAGCTCAAGCGGTTAGTCGCTGGCTTCCCACCGCGGCGGCCCGGGTTCGATCCCGGGTCTGGTCAAGTGGGATTTGTGGTGGACAAAGTTGCGCTGGGGCAGGTTTTCTCAGAGTACTTCGGTTTCCCCTGCCAATCTTCATTCCACCAATTGCTCCACAATCACCCTCACTTATCATCTGGGGCTAGTACAATAGGCCAGAAGTGACTGCAGTACAAGAGACTTAGTCCCACCCCCTAGCATTAAGAAAATTAGTCCAATTATGAGAGTTTTGGGATATTCGTCGGACAGTAATGAAGTAAACGCGGAAGCTGAAGAAACTCTGCTGTTAAAGCCGTTAGCAGGGAACGACTGAAAAGGCTTAGCGTTTGCTCTAATGGTGTGTAAAGTGTGGAAATAAGCGATAGTGTTATAATTACTTGTAGTTACGACTTGTAAGTGGTCAATAAATCCAATCTCCAATCCAAATCACCTCTATAGTCACTCAAAATGGTGACAATACAATGCTTTGCATGACTTGTAGAACTGTCTATTAATCAAACAATGAAGAGGCTGCTGATAGCTGCAGTCACTGCAACTGAAATGGAACTATCTACAAGCCAGATCAGTCTGATTGGAACAGTATTCATGTACTATCTCACAAGATGATTTTTTGTTATTATTGCTAGGGGGTTGGGACCAAGTCCCTTGTGCACGTATATTGCTTCCTCTCCAATAGCCGCCATTTCAAGGTACGTCATATTTTCTCCCAAACATAAATGCGGCTAGTACAGCGTTGTCATATAGAACCTTTTGAGTTGCACTTTCATATTCATGAGAATTTTTATTTTGCTGCTTCCGGTTTGAAAATTGTAGGCCACGGAAACCCCGACAATAATTTAGAATCACATTGTATAATGTCGAATGGTAGGATGGTAAATAAACAATGAAATGGAAATTGGAAGAAAGCGTTTAGGTCCTAATCGAGCTAGTATACTGATATATGTCCGAAGGGCCTAAGTAAACACACGAATAACCTTAGTCAGGATTGTCAGCATCCCAGCCAAAAGACCATACAGGCCGGGCCCCAATATGACTCCAGAGCGTTACTGTCTTACTCCAAATTGCTCGGTGTATTTTTGTGTGGGAAACAAATAATCATCTTACGGCTAATATTTTTGTATTCGTGATCTGAATATTTCAAAAGAAATAATTTTGAAGAAAGCAGTCTTCTGGAATGTGGCGCCGTATAGATATTGTGTTGACCGACGTTTCAGAGGAACCTATCGCCTCCAGGTGCTCGCGCTGGTTCCTCACTCGCAGAGTTTCTTCTCTTTTTTCTCTACCCTGAAGATGGAGGCGATACGTTACTCTGAAACGTCGGTCAACACAATATCTACACGGCGCCACATCCCAGAAGACTGCTTTCTTCATAGTCACCGCCGTGAAAACCTCAAACCTTACACAGAAATAACATTGTTCCTGTGTACGGTCTGAGGCTCTCACAACGGTGGTTGATACTGTTTCATATTTGGGGATACAAAGCCGTACAGTCCGTTGAAAATTAACTGACGTTTCGTAGGAACATGTCGCTTACATTTTCAGAGTTGAAAGGTAGGCAGAGGAAGAAACCAGCACAAATCACATCTTGGTTTATCTTGATGACTGATTTATTTATTGGCTTACACTTCAAGCCTGATTATAGAGGGCGACATATTCCCTTCGAAACGTCGGCTGGCCTTCAACTGATTACCCAGTGTTATGCACCAGAAGATATTTTATTCATCCTTGAATTATTCTTCTTTTCTTGCACCATGGAAACCTGCAGCAAAGTGGACTGTGATCATAAATAAAAAAAGGTGACTAATTCTGCACAATGTATATAATCCAATGAACTCTGCTACAAGCATTAAACATTCACTCGAATAATCAGTTAAGTTGGGGTGCTAGTTTAACCACCGACATAGTTATATAACTTACATGTATTGCAGCAGGAAGGACAGCCATGAATGAGGGTTCAACAGATACACTGAATTCTGTTTTGTAGTGAGAGAAGGAATAGACCATTAGGCCAGCCGAGCATACACACAAATGAACATACTCGATACAGCTACATGGCGCAATGAATGAAAAGAACTGAACTCGATTTCGAGAACAAATAAATTCGACGCATTTGTTAAAGCTATGGATGTACGATATGCTTGCAGTAGAATTTTTACAAGTTGCCAAATATGCTCAGAAAATTCAGTATATAACAAATGAACCGGCTTGTGGTTAACGCTTTGCCCTCATGGGTAAGGCTTCAGAAGAAGAGTGAACCTTGCTTGCTCGGTTTACTCTTCAACCCTGAAGATGGAGACAGTACATCTATCCGGAACATCAGTATGTTCCTACCGCACTATACGGTGTCACATTCCAGAAAGCAGTACTCTTCAACAAGAAGACACTTCGACATTTTTGGGACACTGTCCCCGCTACCCACCGATCAAGGTGGCCTCGCGGTCTAAGACATGGACTGTCTTTGTCCGCTCGAACGTGGGGATCGTATGTTCGAATCCCAATTGAGGCATGGATGTCTGTGTGCTTTTATTCTGTGTTGCTCTGTGTGTAGGTAGCGGCCTTACGGCCGGCTGATCCCCCGTCCAAGGAGTCCTACCGACTGTGTATAAGATTAAGAAGCTGGAAAAGCGGCCAAGGTCCAAAGGGCTGTAGTATCATAGCGAGAGAGACAGAGACAGGAGAGCCCTTAGTATCCGTCTTGTTCAGGCCTATGAACCTGTGCCTAGAGAAAGCACCATGCTACGAAGTCTTAAGGAGGGCTGGAGTTATTCTTTTTCTCCACTGCTCTTAACTTCTGCGCTAGGTGGAGGTGACTGGTCGGCTTCACGTTCCTGTTGCTTTACCCCCGAGGAAAGACCCAACAGTGCTCTTTGCATATGCGGTTGGGTGCCCCACAGATATCTTGCCCCTGCAAGGAATCGAATTCCTATTCGTCAGTCGTCCTTCCCGTAACATAATCACCATACCGAATGAGATATCACATAACGTATGTTCCTTTTTACTTTGGGTATTTAACAATTCCGTCAGTATCGAGAATAGAGCAACGGCATTGGTTATATTTTTATTATTGCTAATGGGGTGGGACTAAGTCCCTTGTACTGCGGCCACTTCTGGCATATAGTACCAGCCCCAGATGATAGGTGAGGGTGATTGTGGAGCAATTGGTACTCGGAGAAAACCTGCCCCAGCGCCACTTTGTCCACCACAAATCCCGCTTGACCAGATCCGGGATCGAACCCGGGCCGCCGCGGTGGGAAGCCAGCGACTAACTACTTGAGCTATGGCCCGGCCCTCATTGGTTATGTTAATCTAATATCTAATCTAACGGGCCATATTCGTATTGTCACGTATAAGGGGCTAGCGTGATGAATAATTATGGGTGATTTGGTGACTGGATTTATTGGATGCTCACAATCGTAATCACAAGTAATCATAACTCTCTAAAGATTATTATAACGAAAATAAAAAGCTCCGTGGCCTATAGTCCGCAAGCGAACTATACCGACCGAGCGACCGCTTCTTGTCTACGAGGTTAGTGTCAACTTCAGCGGACAGAGGATGTCGCGTGGTCAGCGCAACGAATCCCCACGGCCTTTAATCTCGGTTTTCTAGACCGGAGCCGCTATTTCCTTGAAGTAGCTCTCCAATTACCCTGACGAGGCTGAATGGACCCCGGTTCAGACCCACTACTTCTCAGAAAATCTGGTAGCGCCGGAAATCGAACCCGGGACCTCTGTATCTGTATCCAGGATCTCTGACCACCAGACCACAGAGCCGGTCAAGATTACTGTAACACATAAAATGAAGCCTTCAGCGTCTGCTTACTAGTCGTTACTTGGTAACACATCAATTACTCAACTGCCTTGACCGGCGTCTGTTGACTGAATGGTCTCTAGTCTCTGAAATTCTCGATCTGGATGTCGAATCTCTCGAACAATCTCCGGGCAACGATTTGATTTATACAAGTGTATGCATTGCCGCGGAGACGTGTTTCAACCAGACGTTGTCTAGCAAAAGACGTTTTTGCTGCGCTTCTCTGATTGCACATTTCCGGCGTTCAGGCGTCACTATAAAGCCATAATTTATATTTCATTATTACAACTTGATTTATCAGTTAGACTCTAATTCTAGCCATTAGTGGAATGGCATAGTCTGTGCAAATTGGAGGGTGCGGTTTGTGTGTTTTATCTCGTTTTAAATCACCAGTGCTTAATGGAGAGTTCGCGAACAGTACTCAAGGGTTTTCTGCTGTCGGGTTGCATTCAGCGCGCACAATGAGCCGTGGCGGTTGTGCTGCGCTCTGGAAAACCATCCCACAAAATTACGGCCCCTGACACGGCCCTGGTCGATACAGTAGAGACCCCGGATGATAGCCAAATTGCAGTCATTTAAGGCGCGATATGCGTCTAATAAGGAAGAGAACCATGAAACGTGTATAAATTTCTGAGCCCTCCGGTTGTTACTTATCCAACAGAATCACCTTTGACGTATGACATTAACATAAATAATGTGTAAACTCCCAGTTCTTAACCTACATAAAAGACACTGCACTTAGTTCTAAATATCACTCAAATACGGAAAAGGCTGCCGGTCACGGTAGCCGAGCGGTCTAAAGCATGCACTGTCTTCGCTAGCTCGGAAGCCAGGATCATGGTTTCGAATCCCACTCATGACATGGATGTTCAGTGTTTGTTTATGTGCGCGTGTGTGCGTTGTCTGTGTTTGTGTACAGGTAGAGAGGCCTTGCTACGAGCTGATCACCCGCCCAAGGAGTCCTATCGAATGTCTAAGATCTAGTAAACCGAAGTGAAACGTAGAGTTTCATGAAGGTAGGCCAAGGCCAAAATTGGGTCTATAGCGCCAAAGAAGAAAAAAAAAAGAGAGAGAAGGATGATGTCGCGCTTAAGCTGTAGATTTTAGCTGGGAAGTCCCAGATTCGAATCTCGTCCAGTACACCGGGTAACCTGGGAATTTTTGTGGGTTTCCTCAGCAATCCAGGCAAGATATCAGGGATAATGTTTCGATTAGACCAAGCCAGTCTTTTATTAAATTGGGAGGCTCAGATTTCGAATCTCGATACACAGACGTGATATCCTGTTAACATTTCTTCGTAGTTTACCCGTGCTCCTTAAAATTCCTTGAAATAAGGCACGAGAGCTTCTGTCCCGTTCTCAATTAATTTTTAAACTTCGCGTCACTGTAAAGAATGCAGCCTACCCGTGTGGAGGCGGGGTCGAATACCTCCACCGTGACCCTGCGAGTCGTAGGAGGCGACGAAAAGGGGAGTCTCAAATCTTTGACAGTAAGATAAGGTCGCGAGTCGCAAGTAGTTCAAGATAGTTGTTCACGTATTATCCATCGGAAGAGAGTAAAATATCGTCGCGAGTCCGAAGGAACTCGGTTCCAAGTAAGACTGCGCTGGCAAGAGCCAGCAGCATATACAAAAGACATACCCGTCCTCTCGTCAGAGAGGGCGCCCCACAAAAACAAGACCGTAACTGTGAAACAGTAAGAAATATCTGGTCATGAGCCTCAGAAGGGGCTCGACACTAAGACTTACTGACTGACTGACCGTCAGTCGCAATGTGACTTTGACTTCATAATGCAGCTTCTAAGCCTCGTGAAAAAAAAGAACACAACAGATCGAAAAAATAATTAATTACAGGCCACAACATAATACTGATGCCCTAAAGGCTGTAAGTTCCATGTTGTTACAATTAGTGTTCCGTAGAGCAGCTTTTCCTTTGGTGTTATCAACCTGTGAAGCTCAGTTAAAATTTTCTGATTTGAAGCAAACAGGCCACGTATGAGAACCCCTTCCGTTCTTTTTCTTTTGTGGATATGAAACAGCAAATTGAATGGGCTACATTCTACTTCGTTTATCCCTGGAACATTTAAATACAGCTAGAATTTCTTATAATATGTACTGTCTTATATGTAAGGTGCCCAAATACACAAGAATTTCATTAAAATCGGATCTCATGCATGGGCTGAGCTTCGAGTGTATAAAATGTATACTAAAACTTTCTCACTAATCTTTCCTTTCCCTTGCCAAAGAAGGAAGAAATAACGAAGAATAAATAGACAGGAAAAGGAATGGGATTTCCATTTATTTTCTTTGAAAAGTTGTGAAGCGGAAACTAATTAATGTAATGAGTTTCATATGCGTATTAATATTATATGAGCCGCAAGGAACCGTGGAAGAAAATTAAATTTTTAATGCAGTAAAGATTTTGTAGTGGCAGCAATTGAGTGCAGGGAGTGTCTCATGGTCCCCACCCCACTTTGATTAACGTTAANTTATATATTTTTTCTTCTACCCTGAAGATGGAGGCGATACGTTACTCCGAAACGTCGGTTAACACCACATATACACGGTGCCAAATCCCAGAAGATTGCTTTCTTCAACGTTAATAAGCTTCGAGGGCTGTATCATCAACTTAATAACATAACGAATACCTATTTTTTTTATTTTTGTTTTATTACTTGGTGGGATGGGACCAAGTCCATTGTACTGCGGCCACTTCTGGCCTATTGTACCAGCAGATGATAGGTGAGGGTGCCCCAGCGCCACTTTGTCCACCACAAATCCCACTTGAGTAGACACGAGATCGAAACCGGGCCGCCGCGGTGGGAAGACAGCAACTAACCGCTTGAGCTATGGTGCGGCCTAATGAGTACGTAACTAAACCAACTTCATATAGCAGAGTCCTATTTGAGAAACTAATTGTGGCTCAGCTAAGCAAGAGGTATTCTTCCATTTGCAGAATTCTGAAGATGTGTGGCTGTCATCCTCCAACCAATAGTACCACTCCTTACTGCCTGCCAATACACGTGTATCTATCAGTGGCTCTACGGCTCTTCAGCCCTTGTGGATTTTGGCCACTTTTTCTCTTCATTAATTTATACACAGTCGGTATGACTCCTTGGATGAGGGATCAGACTGTCACAAGGCCCCTACTTACACACATAGCAACACAAACAGAATAAACGCACACAAACATCCATGCCTCGAGTGGAGTTCGAACCCACGACCCCCATGTTCTAGCGGGCGAAAACTGCTCATGTTTTAGACCGCGCGGCTACACCAAGACACATACAATACCAACTATTTCGATTACATGCTTACATAAGCACGTTGCCTATAGGTAACGCTGAAACTCAAGTAAGGGCGGATATGAAGCCAGCACACACACAGGGGCTGTTTTACAAAGTATCTCATATAAAAAAAATTCGCGATTTTAGTCCGCAAGCGAACTATACCGGCCGAGCGACCGCCGCTTCTCGGCGAAGTTTAGTGCCAACTTTTGCAGATGGAGGGTGTCGCGTGGTCAGCGCAACGAATCCCACGGCCGTTAATTTCGGTTTTCTAGACCGGAGCCGCTATTTCCTTGAAATAGCTCCTAATTATCATCACGAGGTTAAGTGCACCCCGTTCCAGACCTACTACTTCTGAGAAGAGAAATCTGATAGCGCCGGGAATCGAGCCCGGACCTCTGAATGCAAGAAATTAGTATGCGCCGACCAGACAAGGCACCAACATACATGAGGAGAAAATGAGAGGACACATAAAACCAGATCTCATAAAAACGAGATGCTAAACAGAGAAACTCAACAATGTCTCAGTACCTTGCCTTAAATATTTCAGCAGATCCCGTAAGCATGCAAGGATAGCTGTACTGCAAAAATACGTCAAATTCTTGTTCCTTCGTTTTATATTTGTCTTCATTCATATATGTACTTATTTTATACGCATACTGTCACATATTTATGGGGTGTGACTACAGACGGGGGTTCGATTGGTGAATTGGATTTATTGGCCAACTGTACACACCACTCAGAACTACAAGTAATTAGAGTGTTATAGCTGATCTCCATTCTTTGAAAATCACTACGCGCTAAGTCTTTTCCCAGCCTGTTGTGTCTCAAACAGCTGTTCCTTAGCAACGGCTTCTAACAGTGAACATTCTTCAGCTTCCCGCACTCACGTTGGTGCTGTACAATGAATATCCCATAAGTGAACTGAATCAGCTGCTCTGGGGTCCTCATTATATATTATAGGGGCGGAAGCAACAGAAAACACCGACTCCAACAATCAATCTATTGCTGTTATGGGTGGCTGTCTAGCGATAACCCTGATATAGTTTCCGCGGGAACGCGTTTCGGGAGCCGTTGCTCAGAAACGGCCGTTTACTTATTCGCCTATTGCATAACAACGGCTGTACTAGTCGTTTGTGTCGTCTTTGCTTAGCAACTGGTCTGTACGTCACAATACGAAATTATATCGGATAGGACCTAGTTACCACGACTGTAATATTGTCCCTGTGCTTAATTAATTATGCACAACGTCATGGAGACATATGTGGTGTGGAGGTATGGCTCCATCATTCTTGACCTCTGCACTCGATAGAGGCCAGTGGTCAGCTTCATGACTAGGCCGCTTTACTCCCAGGAGAAAAACCCCACCCATACCCATTGGATAGGAGGCTGAGTGGGACCCAAAGCCGGTCTGGACGTTGTGGAGTAGAGGAAAATATTTCTCATCCTGGGAGTCGAAATCCGGACGTTGACACAGTAGCCCATGTCTATAGTAATAACATTTTGTCAGAGATGATCAATTTATAGTTTTCTAAAGTTCTTTTGGCCGATCACTGTAGTCGAGCGGTCTAAGGCATGTACTGTCTTCGCTCGCTCGGAAGCCGGGATCTTGGGTTCGAATCCCACTCAGGGCATGGATGTTTGTGTGCGTTTTTCTCTGTTTGTGTACATGTAGAGGCCTTGCGACGAGTTGATCACCCGCACAAGGAGTCCTACCATATGTGTAAGATCTAGTAAAACCGAAGTGAACGAAGAGTTTCATGGAGGTAGGCCTAGGTCCAAATGAGGGCTGTAGCGCCAATGAAAAAAAAAGTTCTTTTGAGAATGACCTGGGCAGTGGACCCGTACTTTAGCTCGTCGTTGCGTATGATAGCTCTCTCCTTCACTTGGAACGATTTTCATATAGGCCAATTTCCATTCTTCTGAAATCTTTACACAGTTTTGTTTAAAATCTCTCTCCGCTTGAATTAAAACACACAGTTTTCAGTTCATTTCATATACTGTACTCTTCCTGAAGTAATCGGCATTCAGCCACTGACCATGTGGCTATTTCTGGCCTTTTGTCAACATCCAGTGTTGTGATCCATAGAAAGGAGATAATATTCGAGTTTATTTTCTGGGACAGAAGTCACGAAATTCCATTACGAAACTTGATCGATGGGCGTTTAAAATGTCATTCCCTTCAATCATTAACCACATGTCAAAAGTAATAGACTGAACAAATTTGAGTAACCCAGTAATCAACACATCTTTAGAGACATGTCCTCGACTGAGTCTTCTCGCTGGAGCACAACATTTTATAGTCTTTGCTGAAAATCTCAGTATGGACATTCAAAAGTGGGGAAATTTCAAGCTTGACGTTGAGACGTCGTCCATCATCCTCGACTTGACCAACAACAAGAGTGCAGCATCTGTCAGCAGACATCTCTGCTACTGCAGCATCATGGAGTGCCCAGACTGCTAATGGAGACTCACGGCAAGAAAGAGCATTGATAGTAACAAGAGCTAAGCAAAACGGAGGTACACTGCATTGCAGGCGTCTTACGATCAGCGTACAACATTACATGGCCATTGCTACTGACAACTAAACTCTTGTATCATTCTATTTCCCCTGTGGACAATTTAAATTAAAAGTCGTGCATATTCGGATATCTGTTTCATATACAACTTAGCTCATGGCAGATTCCTTATTGAGGGGACGACACAATGATTTCAGGGTAAAGCTACGATGAACTGTAAATGATACTGGTTTTGTATAGCAGCCCAGTATGACTTTTTCTTCTTGTGGAGGTACAGGATTGAAGTGAGTGTTTAGAGTCACGACCCGGCCTCATAACCGGTCTTGAGGCTGTGGCGAAGAATCGATCCTCGCTTCTTCAACCTGTGTCTGGCCACGGAAGATATTACGGCCCAATTTAAGGTGAGGCTACAATTCCGGTAATTTCATGAAGTGACGGGAAATACACAGAAGATATTTGTCACGGTGACGTGTCTCCTGACCGACAGTTCAACCGTACTCTCCCAAATACGAAAGAGGATTCCTAACTCAAGTGCGCCGAGGAGTACAGTGTACTTCTGAAGGTAAAGTAATCCCTGAGCTTAATTAATTAAACACCATGCCATGAATTCTTATGGAGAAGTGGAAGTGTAGCTCCATTGTTCTCAACTTCGTCACTAAATGAACGTGAGCGGTCAGCTTTACGCCTATGCCTCTTTACCACCAGGGAAACAGCCCCCCCCCAGTACCCATTCCATGGGAAGCTCTACATTAACTAAGCTATCTCGGCTCCCAAAATAGACTTTTGACTGAAAAATTAGGTATGCTTAAAACTGGGCAGCACGACGATCCAGTGGATTTCAGATAAATGCAACCGTTCATAGTCATGTGCCTATAAATTTCGATGAACCTGCATGTGAAGAAGGATATACTGTTTCAGGCGCATGCAGAAGAAGAAGTTATTTTAACAGAGACACTAAACATGAGTACTAAACCTCATTAAATCTGTGCAGTACTTTCAGGGATAAAACACCCCGTACGATGGACAGACAGACACAACCTTCCCATTACGCCCTTCTCATGTTCACTCCATCCACAGAGCGCAGAAGACTGTGGTACAGTATTGTGTTCACATATATTTAACCGTCAATTAAATATGATTTTTCCCCGCGAATAACACCCAAATGGAAATATAAGTTGCAGTGTAAGCTACAGCAAAGTGTTTCAGCAGTCGTAATGGTTCGGGTCTGTTATAACCGTCGTGTTAATTCAGCCATGTAATGATTAAATAGTCAAATTCATTGCCTCATTAATCAGTTATCGCAACGCCACTTTCGTTTAGACTGGACGTGGTGTAATACTGTGGTACTGGGGAAGTATCAATATGCAAGACTTGAGGTTTTCATGCCGGTGACTACGAAGAATGCCGTCTTTGGGGATGTGGCACTATGCAGCGCCTGCTCACGCTAGTTCCTCGCTGGCAGATTTTTATACCCTGTAGATGTAGGCGATGCTTTCCTCCGAAACGTAGCTTGACACAATTCTACATGACGCCACATCCCAGAAGACGGAATTCTTCAAGTATCAGTTATGTTCTTGGATACGGCTTCAGTTTCTAACTCCAAATCCCGACTTTGAAACCACAAACAATTTGATAAGTGTAAGATTTGAGGCTTTCACGGCAGACTGCTTTTACCGGTTCTCACGGTCTCTTCGCTTGCGGATTTCTTATATTTTTCCTTCTACCCTGAAGATGAAGGCGATACGTTCCTCCGAAACGTCGGTTAACACCACATATACACGGTGCCAAATCCCAGAAGACTGCTTTCTTCAATTTGATAAGTGTTTAAGATTTTGCAATGGTTTTTCTTCTTCCATCTTATCCTCTTATATCAGGCACGGTTACTGGACTCTATAACCTCACTTCATTTCGTAAAGCAAGGTTTACGCCTTACTTTAATCTCATGCTTAATTGGGGAGTGTAGGTCTGTATGTTAGATCTGCATTGTACTAAAAATTAACGAAGGAAGTATATGTATAGACAGGCACATATGAGGAGGTAAACTCTCTTATTCAAAATGTTGCAACTTAATATCAATATGTCACAGTAATCCCAAATAAAAACGATAGATATTACTGTAAGATCCCTTGGCGTAAATGTACAGAGTCTATGATCGATGATGATATTGTGACGTGTATACCCATATTTAGGCAATGGGTCAGTAAACACGTTCCCGAAACACAAGCGTACGCAACAACAGGACGTCTATTGCTAGGAAACGGATCTGTAAACACGCTCCTTAACAAGAGAAGAGCGTGTTTTCTGTGGGGTCTAGCCCAAGGCTACATAACAAGGATGTCACGCAGCTACAGAGAATGGGAATTGGGTCGAGTTCTGGAGACGACAGTCAAAGGGGATTAAGAAGATGGCAAGAAAGGAATTAGGCTGTGTCAAGAAGACTTCAAGTGTGAGTTGAAATGACAGTGAGATGATTATAAATCCATTACTGGGATACGACTAGTTAAGGCTGAGAACCATAATGCGTCTGCAACAGTGAACTAGAAAATTTGTAGTATAGGTACAGCGCTGTATTGCCTGTAGTCCCGAGTTGTGTGAATATATAAGGTGCAATAAATTCAATCATCTAATCCAAAACAAGTCTTATAAGTCACCCCTAAGCGTGACAATATTGTAATGGATTTGCTCAAAGCATTGCTAGGCAACGGTCTGATAAACATCCCGCGGTACACACTCTTAAAATAGGGCGAATGTTATAGCGCATTGTTAAGCAGCGGCCAGCGTGCGAAAGAGCTGGCTGGATGGCCGTCACGTGATGTGTTTTCTATGGGTCCAACCCGCGCACCTATGGACTGTCGAGATAGCGAACACGTGACATATGTTTTCTGTGCGTGGTGCGTTCCGAGGAGTTATCTTGAAGATATTCGGCGCTACAACGCAGTTGACAGAATTAGACTGGAGAGTTGAAATCAGCCACGGGAATTTAGTAGTGGAAGAAGAATTACAAGTCGGCCAGTGAGGACTTAACGGGTGATCTGAAGAATTTATATGTGTTGTAGTACAGTGATATTGGGGGTGTGTGATTAAGTGTAAATTTTATAGTTCCTGTGTAAAATCCGTTGACAGGGAACGGAGAGTGAAAATATTGTCAAGGCTTAGTCATTGTTGAGATCCATTACCTAACAACGACTAGTGCAAGCAGATATAGAAGAGTTTATTTATGTGTTATAATTAAAGCAATCCTTAGAGTGTTATAATTAATTGTAGTTACGAAATCTGAGTGGTCAATATATCGATTAGCCAATCCAAACCCACGTCTATAGTCACTACTACACGTGACAATATTTATAACATACTCCCAAATTTTACACACATATTCATTACTCTGGCTATAAATTGTGAATTATTGTGGCAGTAAAATCGAGAATTATAACATGGGAAGAATATCTGATTTTAACGTGGAAGATTAAAAGTACATAAAATTGTAAGTAAAATACTTTAAAGGAAGAGGACATTCGAGATACCAAGACGTAGATGATGGATAATATTAAGATGGATCGTAAGAAATGGAATGTGGGTGAACAGATGGATCTCATCTGGCTCAGAATTCGATCTACTTGCAGTCCCTTTTGAATATGGTAATTAACCTTGGACTTCCGCAGAAGACAGCAAATACCTTGAAAGCTTGGACGCCCATCAGATTCTGAAGAGAGGCTCTCTTCGATAGATTAGGTTAGTTACTTGCTCACATATTCTGGTCAATTCGACGATAAATTATGTCAGCAACATAACTTTAAAGCTATTAGCTGGATATACACTGTCAGACAAAAAATATTAAAGTACAGATATATGACAGTTCTTGATGAGTATTATATGCGTAACTGAAGAGATTATTACATGCAAACAGAATGTTGAAAAATGCAAGAGAGGAGCGTGGAATTAAAAAATGCTAGTTATAGACTAAAATGAAGACCCATAATATTCAGTGAATTAGCTACTGAGACCTATAGGATTTAAATTTTCATTTCTGGAAATTATAAGAAATATTTTCAACAGAATCATGTTACTATATTCTGCATGATTTGGGTTAAATTTTATGGAAAAATACAAGTAGGCCTAAATTTAGCTTTAAAAATTAACTTGAAATTCCTGTATATGAGATGTCCAATTGGTGTTGATATATTAGTAACTCATATAAACTTGCATACAATCTATAAACTGTTAGATAAAGCTCCTACTTATTGGAAATTTTCAGTCCGTTGATATCGGTGGTTGAACATGGCATGAAATAACGTGAACAGTTCGCTAAGACCCTTGATGGAACCCAGACCGTCTCCGGGGAGTTTAGTCGCTCCCTTCCGATGCTATACAGCGAGAACCATGTGAGTAATGGGCCAAAGATTAATGATGTCACGGGTCCATTAGCTGCGGGCTAATCACTCACTCGCCACAACTAACCGCGGGATGACCGCTTGAGGGTTCGCAGCATGTAATGTGCACTCATCAGCAGCTAATGAGGGCAACAGCCACAGAAAACAAGAGAAGAGTTGAGAAACAGTATCTTCAGAATATCCAAAACGCTGCTCAGCGATGTGACCACTGACCATACTGTTAATTAAGAGGAACACGTATTCTGCTAGTATTTCCTGACGATATGTCCATGGACATCCAGTAGAGCAGGAAGAACTTACTGGGGAGAATTACTGTCTTTTTGCATGTAAAGTCGTTTAGGTTGGTAAATCATTAACTATGTTTCGGAAGAAATTTGTGCCATCATCTACAGGTGGTAAATTATGTTCTATCTTAAATATTTAATCAGCACATCAATAGAAGACTGGGTAGAAGACTATATTTCTGTCTTGAACATACAGACAAGAACTTCGTACGAAACTTCGGAAATAATCTACTAGAATACGGGGCATTATGTTCCAGAAGACAGCAATCTTCATAGTTATAGTCATAAGCACCACAAAATGAATGAATGGATAAGCAGTGGGCCTGCATCTGCCCATAAGTGATATGTTGAGAACCTTGAGATTCGTAGTAGTAAATCATTCACCACAAGCAATGAAAATAGGAATANGTGACTAGTTCATCTACCTTCTTTTGCAGTCCATTTATATTTTGATGGAGTACTGTTAATGTATCATCTAACTTACAAGGTCCTTTTCTTTTGTTGTTGGGAATTTTCTTCGCTTTTTGTCCATCCCTAAAAAATCATCTCTTTTCTCTATTGGTGGCTTACGAAGTCTTCGTGTTGAAACTGTATTAGTGACATCTTGCTTTGGTTCTTGATCTTTACCTTTTTGTGACATACTGAAGTCCTGTATTTCTACTTTCCCTTTATTTAGGTTATGTTTACCTTGGAGTGTTGTTTCTCTATCTTCCTCTTCTTTCTCTTCTTCTTTCCATGTCATGACTACTAGTTCTCCTATTTTTTTATCTAGTAAATGTCTTATAGCAGACCTTATCTTCATAGCAGTCAATTCTTTCCCTTTTCTATTCATATGTAGGCCATGTCTAGTAAATATTTCTCTATTTGAGTCTGGCTGTATCAATGTTGTATGATCAAAGGCCTTTATTAATTTGCCTAATTTCCTGTTGAATACTTCTATTTCTTTATTTACACATGAATTTTCATGTAGATCGAATCTATGAGGTATACCCATTTGAATAATATTTGTGTGCTTATTTTCCTTAAAAAAACCTTTTAACTGATTCAGGCCACCCATGGTCTCGTTTTTGCCTACATCTCTCACACCTCCCCATATTATAATCACATCTTTTTTTGTCAGTAATTTGACCTCTCTTTTAGCTGTTCCTGTAATAGTTGCTAAATCAGCACCTGGCTTTATAATTCCTTGCACTTCAAAATCACTATTCAGGTTATGCATCATCTCATCAGCGCAGCCTCTGCCATGGCTATCTCCTATAATCAATATCCTATGCGTTTTCTTTTTTGTTGGTATTACTTTGGTATTATAATTTCTTGTCATTTTGTTTTTGGCTGAGTTTAAAGTCTGTATTTTACTAGCATCCTTACTAACCTGTAATTCATAGCGGTTATTTATGACAGGTATATTGTAGATATTTTCATGTCTATTATTGGTAGTTCCCTTTTGTTTCTTAGTTTTTATATTTGTCCACTTTGATTCAGAATAAGTTTGATCATTCATGATTTCACACAAACTTTCTATCTTTGTCAATATAGTATTTACTTCCATTTCTATAACCTCTTCCATTGGCTGCCCTACTGCTTGTTTCAAACGCTGGTTCAAATTCATCATATAGCTCTTTACTCCTTTTAGTTCATTACTTACATCATCCTGTCTGTGATTAAACTTCTCTATTCGTACATTATCATTAAAACTCCGGGCACTTGTCGTAGCATATCCACCTTCATCTGCTCCATTGAGTTCGTTGATACTTGTAGTCATATTCATGTTTTGTTGTTCTTGCAGCATTTTTATTATCTTTTCCAAAGATAATATTTCTGTATTTGCTTGAAGCAGTTCCAAACTTACTTCTTCACATTTTATACACTTCACTTCTCGCATATCGCTTCTATTATTAAGAAATGAGGAGATACAACTTTCAAGACGACCTGTACTATCCGCCATCTTGCGTATACGTATCGTATACGATATCGTATCAGAGTTAGAAAATCACCGGAAATTCAGTGGCAAAATAGTTTCGCCTTTTCGACTCTGAGAGTTAAACGATATCTAAAATTAAACGTGTCTATACTTTTAGGAATATTCTAGAATTTGGTGCTACAAGTTCCCTGGTCATTAGCTAAATGCTAAGTTTTATACGAAAAATTAACCTCTGTAGGCACTGGAAAAATAAATTTCTGTTTGTTAATATAACTTAGAAGATATGTTATTGGAACCAATTAAGAGCCAATCGAATTAATTTCTTATTAAAATTTATACCTGTAATTCAAATCTAGTGCAGTCGAGTTCTTGCAAGTCGGTGCTATTCTAGTATAAATTCTCCCACCAAAATTCCCACACAAATTTGTTCCTCCCGTTCTCTGAACTCTATTGTATGTACCCATTCCTTTTACGGTGCTAAGTACTTCTGCACTCAGAGTAATCAGCCCAAAATAAGGACAAACGTAGCTCTTCTTGTAGCACTTTTGGTTTTCTATATGATGTATAAATATACCATTACATTCATCTTTTAATATAACATAAATAAATAAATAAATACTTGTAGATAACCACAGGGCTGGAGCTGGAGCTGGTAGTGCTGTTCAACAGACACCACAAGGAAAGCAGGCTCTATGCCAATAGGCCATTTTACACATAATGCAACTGTAGCCGCAGCACGCAGCGTTCTGCACGGAGTGAGATGTGAAGATGATTACCCACCTGCCTACCTATCCAGGGTTCTGCTGCCATTTCTTGCACCTTGACCGCTTTTTCAGTTTCTTTGACGGGGGATCAGCCCGTCACGAGGCTGCTACCTACACACAGGACAACACAAACACAGAATAGACGCGGACAGACATCCATGCCTCAAGTGGGATTCGAACTCACAATCCCAGTGTTCAGGTGAGCGAAGACGGTTCCTGCCTTACACCGCGCGACCACCGTGATCAGCTGATATAGACAGTGAATTAACAGATGTGAGAGGAGGGGGCCGTGCGGTCTAAGGTATGACCGTCTCTGCTCGAACACTGGGATTGTGAGTTCGAATCCCACTTGAGGCATGGATGTCTGTCCGCGTCTATTCTGTGTTTGTGTTGTCCTGTGTGTAGGTAGCAGCCTCGTGACGGGCTGATCCCCCGTCAGAGGTGTTCTGAAGATTGTGTATAAGGCCAAGAAACTGAAAAACGGCCAAGTTTCACAAGGGATGTACAGCCACGCATAGATAAATAGATACGTAGATAAACAGATAGAGAGATAGCGAGAGATATATAGATATTGAGATATAGATAGATTTCTCTTAATGAAAATTTTGGAGCAATTTGCGCTGACCGTTTTCAAAAGCCTGCTTTTCTTTCGTTCTCATGCTAAAACCTAAAACAAATTAACTCCTTTCTTCAAGAATAGATGGTTGCAAGGAAATGTGGACAATTGGCTCTAATTCACTCCTCTGACAACAATGTGTTTCGGTGCGCCATGTTCTTTTCTCTCAGCCATGATCCTCATGCGAGAATCTCCCTCCAGTATGCGCTTGTAGCCCGCGTTAGCCTGCTATTCCCTAGATAATTTATGAAGTCCACAATGCAGTAGCAACGTGGCTAGGTGCCTGCGGGAGTAAATTCTCCCTTTTTGTGTTTTGAAAGATGAGTTGGCCTGGAGAGTACGTGATTCCGAAATCGAACGTGTGTGTCCGTGGGGAAGGAAGGAAAGCCCTGCCCAGAGCAATCTGTAGCACGCACGTCTTGTATCATCCTTCACGATAAGTAGCACAGCAGGAATAAACACACAGGTTGATGGGGAATGTAACGCTTGCAAAGTTAAACCGATACGCACTAAAGTCCGTGTAGCAGTAAAAAGTAGATAATATATGAGATTACATGCATTATCAGCCATCTAATGAAAACAGTACTAATGTTAATTCTGCTTCTGCGTTACAGGGCCGTGTAGGGTGAATTGGCGGCGTTTCGGAAATTCTAACTTCTAGATCTTGAGGACTAAGAGACTAATAGATTAGAATCTCACATAAATATTCTGAAACACATAAATCCAAAATCCCTACAGATATAAACATAATTCCTCTTTAAGTACAACCAAAACAAAAACGATAAAACTAAATCTAAAATTATCTTATTTCTAAATCTAAAAGAGTAAAACCATACGTCAAAAACTAAAAACCTAGAACTGCATAAAAAATAAATCTACAGAGACCTCGAAAAATGACATGTAAACTAAAGGCAAAAATTAAGAAATCAGAACCCATAATTAAGAAAAGAGGAACCAACTATTACCTAATCTACTCTAACCTAACCCAACAAAATCTAACTCATCATTAAATTACCTAGCGAAACCAAATATGTCTAAATTACCAACATTCCAAATTAAAGTTTATAAATTATTTCAAAACTTGAACATTCAAAGGATTCGCCATATAAAAAAGGATAATTCCGAAACATTAACAAAATTCACGAAGTTGAAAATTTCGAAAATTCCAAATTTTTTAAAATATTCGTGAATATAAACATATTGAATATTTCGGAATACTTCGCAGTTTGAATACGTTTATTCTGTGTTTGTGGTGTTCTGTGTGTAGGTAGCTGCCTTGTGACGGGCTCATCCCCCGTTCAAGGAGTTCTACCAACTGTGTATAGGATTAAGAAATTGAAAAAGCCGTCAAGGTCCAAAAAATGGGCTGTAGAGCCATAGATAGATAGATAGATAGATAGATAGATAGATAGGTAGATAGATAGATAGATAGATAGATAGATAGGTAGATAGATAGATAGATAGATAGATAGATAGATACAGATGTTTGTGAACAAACCAAAATGTATGCTAGCCAACTGATTAGTGCTGCACAGCAACCTTTCTCAGAACATTTAGAGTTTCACACATGGACTCCAGTAACGGTACCGGAATTGGGAAAAAATTGTTTGTGACCAGGATCATAAATAAATCTACTCTCAAACTCTATTGGTCTGATGATCATGTTTTTTAAAACAATGGCCAGGAACCGTTTTTAAAGTATTATGTAGCTCTTCCACATCAGTGACAGCAGCAGGCAAGACATCAACGACCAATCAATTCGTTCCGACTCTTTGCAAAGTCAAATCAAGGAGCAACTAAGGGATATCTGGTCTTCATGTAAACTGAGTCCCGCAGCTCACTTCTTGGTACTCCACCACCTGCAAGCACCTGCATCATCATCAATGCAACGTCCAGAAGTTTTGCCGTCACATAGAGCACCCGCAAGAGATCCTCCATTTCTGCAAGAGGGCAAGACAAAGGACCGTGTCTTGCTAAAATTTCCAGCAGCCAGGAGTGAGAGTAGTCCGACAAGAAGATGTAGATTTCAAAAACAAAGAATTTAGTGAAACTAGGTAGTATTGTCGAAAGTATGGCGTTCCTCTACATCCTGGGAAATGTGATACCAGGATCCACACTATGAGTATATTGAAACTTCTTCAGAAGATTTGTAGGAAGTTTTAGGTTCCTGTGTCTCATACTTTACGAGCAGAGGCCTGAAGATGGCCTTATATGGCCATTATAAAATGGGTATATATTTTAATAATATAATAGTTTTAATAACATCTTATGCACATAACCACTGTGTTAATTAAAGTGTGAATCAATGTTATTGATTGTTGCAATATAGACGGAACATTTGATAGACTACGAGAAGAGTGTTTCCGGATTCTGGTGACCAATGGCTGCATTAAAAATACCCCGACATTTAAAAACCCTGAGATGGACAAGTAATTTGACCACTGAGAGGCTGGTAGCGAACGTGAAAAATAATTTGAAGGGTTGTGATATACAGAGTTTTCATTTCATGACGCTGCCATATCAAGGTAAGTCTTCCGGATTCTCCGGTCAACACATCTCAATAGCCGCTTCACAGGCATACTCACAGCGTCAATGCTCTTTAAGGGCAACCGGGCACAGGGAAAATATCTCCCTGTGCTTGTAATTTATTACAGCTGGAATGACTTTAAGTTTGCTTATCAAAAATTGTAGTATGTAAATTTGTACCTGACCTTAATTAAATACCTTTCCATGAAGAAATATGGGCGAATGGAGATATAGCTGTACAGAATTTTAACCTCGGCAATAGGTGGGGGTGAGTGTTGAATTTTATATTCCGGCCGCCTTATTCCCGAGGAGAGAGCCAATGATGCTCATTGTATGGCAGGTTGAGTGCTCTCAAAGCCGGCATTAACACGATGGTGGAGTGACAAATCTGTGCCCCTCCCTGAAACGAATTGATTTCCGAACAACTCATCTAGATGATGTCCTAAGAGTGCAATTCAAAATGAAGCCCACGATTCTGTAATTTGAACAACGATGTACTTTTGTAATTAAAAAGAAATTTTTGCTTAGGACTGTACCTTAAAATGAGGAGGTTTAAACCGAATGTAGTACAAATATTTCCATGGAACAGTAGCGCCAGCAAATGGGAAATGCTTGTCCTTACATAACTGCGATTTTATTGCTGTGATTTGTTCTGCAATGAAAACTCAAATCCACTCTACGGTCATTGGACACGCAGAATATCGTGGAATGCATATCTGTTCATTTGAAATAAGCATGAAAAATAGTTCAGTGGGTTTAGCTACAGTATGAAGTGCACTGGTTTTGTCAAATTTATTCAGATAAGGGGGTAATATGTCGGATTGTAGTGCAATGCAATTAACACAGGAAACTGAGCATGAGTTAAGGTTCTGAAGACCATAACCTCAATTAGTTCGTATAGCAGAGAGAATCCAATGGCGAACAAAGATTCAAGATTCTGTTGAAGAATGCCGTCTTCTGGGAAGTGGTGCCTTCTAGATATTGCTTAAAACGACGTTTCGGAGGAACGTACCGCCACCATCTTCGGGGTATAGCAGGTCAGCTCACGCTGGTTCCTCGCTCGCAGATTTTTATACACTGAAACTGGAGGCTATATGTTCTTCCGAAATGCCGGTTTATATAATGTCTACACTGCCCCAAATTTCAGATGACAGCATTAGTCATAGTCACCGCCGTGAAAAGCTTACAAGGTTATGTTCTGCTGCGATAACACCGTGTTGTCTGGTAGATGGTAACCAATGTTTCTGGCGAACATCTTGCCGCTTATTTGCAAAGGTTGGATAAACCACGACATAAATTTAATGAAAAGCAAGGTTAATATAGGCCTGGTATGGTAAAAGAGTCTATCTAAACATAATTTGGCATAGTCACCCGCATAAAAATTAATCAGAATCTGCCTCAGATATTAAGTATGTAGAACAGACAAGCTGATAGGCGCAATCTCTCCAAAATGAATACTCTTTATATCCATCATTCTGAAAGACGCAAGAACTTGTATTAATTTAATTTATGATTACTTTTTTATTGTTAACACGGCTACTGTTCTAGGTGGATGAAACGTCATACCATATCTCTCGGAGGAACTACTGCATAAAAATGAGAAATAAAACTTCTGGTTACGCAATTTGTGTCACCCTTTAATGAACGTGAGTCTTTTTTCAAGTTAAGCAAGAGTCCTTCGGGATACTAATGGTCGCCACTCAGATTGAATAATAAGTAAGCCAATTTCAAGAACAAGTGTCAGATGTAGTATTCATAAGCACAGTGAATATGCGTCCCACGTTCAGAAATTCTGTTCTCTGCTTCACAGGTTTTGTGTGATTCTAACTCTAAAAAAAGTCATTTCTCTATATAGTATTAATCGATTGGTCAGTTGATCTATGTAATGGATACCTTTATGTTATCTGTGAGGCAGAAAATGAATTTTAAAATTATTTTAAAATTGATGCATCATATTATTTTATATCTGAGCATGTTAACCAACGGAATCAAGGAGATTTTGAAAGAACCTACTATTCATTTACCTGCATAATTCGACCCTGAAGATGGAGGCAACATGTTCATCCGAAAAGTCTGCAACATCGCCCACAGCCACACGGCATGACCCAAGAAAAGTTAACATCCATAAGTAACCATTGTGGAATCTTGTTTCTCTACATGCCAAAAGTATTTAGGCTTTTAATATAATTATTATTATAGATTTTAATGATCTATTACTATGCAGTAACGTACTCTGTCCTTGAAAGTTGTCAGGCCTGCTGAATGCAGTGGCTGACGTTTTTAGCATACGGCTTATTTAACTTTTCATACAAAACTTTTTAACCACTATTACTATTATCTCAGTATCAAACTCTACATGGGTTGATACAACGGCTGATTTCCTTAAAACGGAAGGACACGAGCGATCGTCATACTGATAATTTACTTTATATTAAATTAAAATTAACTAAATTGCATAAATGCCGGTCACGGTAGTCGAGCGGTCTGAGGCATGTATTGTCTTCGCTCGCTTTAAAACCTGGATCATGGGTTCGAATCCCACTCAGGGCATGGATGTTTAGTTTGTGTGCGCGTTTTTCTGTGTTTGTGTACAGGTAGAGGCCTTGCGACGAGCTGATCACCCGCCCAAGGAGTCCTACCGAATGTGTAAGATCTAGAAAATCCGAAGTGAACGGAGAAGTTCATGGAGGTAGGCCTAGGCCCACTGGGGCTGTAGTGCCAAGGGGGAAAAAAGTTGCACAAATATATGAAAACATTTCACCAGATTACACTACTTGTAGATCATAATTTAAGAAAAGCTGTCATGTTGGTATTAATGGCGCTATAGAGGTACCACATGCATGGATAATTTTAGGGACTTCAATGCCATGAAGAGCTACTGGGAAGATCTGTCAATTCGTTCACAACAGACGACAGTAATGATACCGTAATTTTAAAATTTTCTTTTGAAATATACGCTGAAAGTACAGCACCGCTCAGTACTGAAGAAAAACACGTCCTTACGAATCTTCATAGCCTAAAAGTTGAAGCTGAGATAAGGGCTTTTCTGTTCTCTCCTTAACGTATATGCAGCTACGGAGGTTACTTCATGAAGAATTTAAAAAGATTAATGATGGCCTCTTTGGCTGGAGAAACACTTCCAAAGATTGATACTACATTCAACAGTTTTTGTTGAATAATTCACTGTTTCTTTCTTCAAGGGATTTTATGATGCATAATCAGTACTTAGATTTTACGTTGTGCAGGGCTCTACAACCAACATTCCTATAAGCAAAATTTGAGAATCTATTTCGTCCATTCCTCTAAATTCCATTTTGGTACTTTGTTCATCAGCATCTTTTCCCCGCATGTAGTCGTATCCTGCGAGGAATTTTAATTAAAAATTTGAATATATTTCTTGTTTCCCAATGATCCCTATGAGTCCTACTTACCATTATTTTTTATTTAAATAATATTCGGCAAAGAGTATGAGTATGAAGTTCGTGCATATGTAATATTATCCACTTTGATCTTAGTTAATTTACGTTACATAAAAACATTCCCCTCTACATTTCGTTCCTAGCATCAGTATCTGTTCCGAATCATTTTCTATTTATAATTTGCAGACATCCCCCACCCAGCAATTCACAAATAATTGTTATATACTTAAATAGCTGGTACAGTGATGTGAGACTCGCTGAAACATGTAACATACACTGTCACTTCACATAAACTAAAAAACTAAAACTAAACTTCGTAGCCTTTAGTCCGCAAGCGAACTATACCGACCGAGCGACCGCCGCTTGTCGGTGAAGTTAGTGCAAACTTTTGCGGATAGAGGGTGTTATGTGGTCAGCGCAACGAATCCCCACGGCCGTTAATTTCGGTTTTCTAGACCGGAGCTGCTACTTCCTTGAAATAACTCCTCAATTATCCCCACGAGGCTGAGTGGACACCGTTCCAGACTACTTCTCAGAAAATCTAGTAGCGTCGGGAATCGAACCCGAAACCTCTGGATCTGTAGCACTGAACTCTGACCACTAGACCACAGAAACAGAATTCACGTATCTAGGCATGAACGTTGTGTGTGCACCTCCACACATTTCAGATAAAAGGAACGATCATTAAGCACCACATTATTTAAACGTGTGTCACACCACAAATTCGACTCGCCCCTATCCTAAGTAGCAGTCACTGATACTTAAAGAGGGTATAGTTTGCTGGCCATTTGGAGTTCCGAGGGACAGCTGAGGATTGTTGGGTCACAACCCAAATTTAAGGGTCAACATGGGACCATACACATGTAACCTGTCTGAAAGAATTATCTCATCCAAGTGTAGTGTCACCGGGGATTTCCTTTTGCCCATTACCTTTCCCAGTCTCTTGAATACGTAGTTAAGTGGACGAAGTGACTTTAGTGGACCGCTTCGAGTGATGACAACAAATGTGTAATTTACTCCACTTATAACGTAGCGAGACCTTTGGTGAACAATACCTCAGCTCAGTCTCTTAAGGATTTATAATTTTTTCCTTTACAACATTATACATTAATCACTCATTCATGGAGCTGAGCCCTTCTTGGAAAGCCGCCAGGTGTGCAACTACTGAAAAACTTCCCAGGATTTCATAGAACCCGGAGGTTCTTTACTGTGTTCACAAAAGCCCTCCACTGGTCCCTATCACGAGTCAGATATATCCGGTCCATACCACCCAATCCTATCTCTCTAAGATCCACTTTAATATTGTTCACAAATCTACGTCTTGGTCTTCCTAGTGGTCTCTTTCCTTCTGGCTTGCCATCAGTATCCTATATGCATACCATTATACACCGAAACTGAAATAATAATGTTAGGAGAATACACTTTGATTTAGAAATCAAACTAGGCATCTGGATATAGTCGATGATCGAATGTAGAACTTTCTTATCAAGGTTACAAAACAGTGGGTAGTAACGGCCTCGAAATCACGAATTAGCACATCTCCTGATAAAGCTAAGAGGCTTCACTTCGTATTGAACTATGTATGTCTGTTGTAATGATAACTGGCTTTGAAATTTATGAGACTAAAAACTTCACGTTAAAATTTATCTTATCGAAATGAGCAATTTTAGATGAAGACGCGGTCTCTTACGATAGTGAAACTCCGGTTACGATGAAACGAATAGAAGATGCACAAACATAATCCTTCAGGTATTTTCTAGGAATAATTTTGCAAATAAAATACGAACTGTAAATGTAAGTGATATACTGAACACTGAGAATTTGATAGGAGACATCAACTGCACTCGAAAAACTTAAAATGTTGCAAGATAACGACTGTAAAAGCAGTACATTTATATAATTATAAACAAAAAGAGATGTGGCAAGACATAGAAACAGATGGAAACAACAATTTTCCAAACTTTTGAACATGGTAACGGAGTTGTAGTACCAAATACATGAGTTGGGTAAACGTTCAATTGAATATTTCTATTTTCTAAGATACAACGCCAAGCTTCTTCTTGCTGCCTGCTTCATGCTGCTTCATTGCTCATTCTTAAAACCTGAAGATGGAGGCGATATGTTTCTCCGAAACATCGCTTGACTTCATCGGACTACAATCGTTAATATTTCAGGAATTACAACTATTCATAATCACCGCTGCGAGAATTTCAAATCCTACAGAAGTTCATATTTTGTCTAATTTTCCAAGTAATCTTAATTTTTCTATTCGGAGCTAAGACGTGCCTTGTAAGAAGACTGTTCAGGATTCCCAGTCAGGCAATTCTGAAGAAATAGACGCTAATACAAGCCTTGAGTCTAACGTCCCAAATTTAGGAAGTGGAAATACTCTCACGTGTAGGGGTTGTGCATGTCTTATAAGACGGGTTCTTGATTCGATGACTGGAATTATTGACACCGTATACCCTCCACTCGGAACTATAGGCAATTACGCCGCTATCGCTAGTCACACACTTCACAGTACACCGCTGCGCACGCACCAGGATTCTCAGTCTTCACTAGTCGTATCCTGGCAACAGATTTATAACAGTCTCACTGTAACTTGAAATCATACATGAAGTCTTCTTTTCACAGCCTAATTCCTTACTTGCCATTATTCTACAACTCGCAACCTCTGAACACTCGACTCAGTTCTGTTCCTCTGCTCCCAAGCTCATATCCTGGCAGGCTGGCGTCTCGAACCTCGACTGACTCAAACGATATTCGTCTTTTTATAATTCCTCGGCACGCACCACGCAGGAAACATAGCCTCTCTATTGTTGGGAAGGCGTGTTTACAGCGCTGTTGCATAGCAAAGGAATTTATTCGATTGTTGCTTGCGTATTCATTGCAGGGTGAATATGTTTAGCGAGCAGTTGACAAGCAATGAACGTCTCCTCTGATTTCACTATTCCGGCTTCCGGGCATCATGTCACTTTTTAAGCTCTCACTAAGTAGGTCCTTAGGCCATGCTATGGATCAGGGAGATAGTTTCTGGTTTCCGGCCCCTCGGATTCGATCCCAACTCAGGTTATGTGGGAGTTGTGGACGAAGTACCACTGGGGCACGTTTTGTACCAGTACTTTGGTTTGCGTAGTTGGTATAGCGACTGGGATGGACGACTGAGGGGTCGGATTTCGAGTCCCGGTAAGGTCAAGAATTTTCTCTTCTCCAAATCATCCAGACCGACTTTTTGGTTCACCCAATCTCCTATCCAAAGGGTATTGCGGGCTCTTTTCTCGGGAACAAAGCGGCCGGAGCGTGACTCTGACCACTCACCTTCAACTTGTGCCGAGGTCAAGAAAATGTGTGGATCTATACATTCACTCCCCCATACGTCTTCATGTCTTAGTCGTTAAATTCGTTGAGCACAGTGACAACTTTAACTTTTTACCTTTACTTTGGTTTCCCCTGCCAACTCTCATTCCACCGAATGCTCCATATTCGGCCATCATCTGGGTCCCAGGCGTACCAAGTGGACTCAGCCGCAATGCACCATCAAGAAATAAAACTAAAATCAGGTTTTGATTTGTTGTGATTTAGAATCAATTGTGAGATTATGAATCTCTTAAACAAAATTTCGTAAGAACTGCTGGAGAGGCTGTTGATAGATCACGGGGTAACTGTTGACGTTTCTGCTAAGACAATTTTACAGTTTCACGCATGTTTGCTTTTTTCTGCTTTAAGTGCTTTTATAATGGATCATATAAAGGACGATCCACGCTGAAGATTAACCAGGCTCGTATAGCCGTCTCCAATGAGGCGCCTCTAAGCGCGCTCACACACAATCACACAAGGCCCCAACTTACAGAGGAGGCACAGAACATCTCGGATATGCAGCCGGATTCCGATATGTGATCCCAAGTTTGGAACTACCCAAATCTACGATCATATTAGACGCTACTGAAACTCTGGTCGTGTAACTGATAAAAATACATTAATTTACAAGGACTTTTAATATTTTGTGCTAGAACTTCCAGTTTTAAATTTCAAAAGTGCGTAGAATACAGCTCTGTGTCTACCCAGTTGCCGAAAATAAAGCAATTCCCGCCATATATTTTCTTTTCAAAACTTAACCATAAAAATATTTCTGTTTCAATCAGACTGACGGTTTACAAAAACCTGAAGAGACAAAACAACTTGGTAGAACTGGACGTAGAAGAGAGAATAGACTTATAAGGATTTCAGAGAAGTGGTTTGCAATGGTGTGGTCTGAATTAAAGTAGATTCTAAAGGGTTCTGACGATCGTGTATAACATTCAGAATTACTGGGTTTTCGGAGTTTTATCCATCATCCGGTATTCTAGAAATTAGAAAACACAACGTTTCGGAAACTGGATCTGTTTCCTTCCTCAGGTGAGAAGGGTGGGAGACACGTACTCTGTTGTGTCCCTTATAAAGAGCAGGTGTCTTTCCCCCCCTTCACATGAGGACGGAAACAGATACAATTTCCGGAACGTTGTGTTTTATAGTCTTTAGAATACCGGACGATGGACAACGTTGAGGTTGAGGGTTGGACGCAAGGCTGATGACTTTGCTCTTTAAAGAATTTGTTATTGCGTAACCCAAAGACGTGAAAACCGGGTGGTCTAATTCAAGGCAGATGTCGGGGGATCTTACAGGGAAGGCTGTGGCTCAGTGTTTTGCCGATGATGATGGTGACTGGAGATATACACGGTGATTATTTTACATTTGTACACCAAACAGAGAAGCTACTGATTCCAGAGGATTATAAACTACGAAAGTAGAGCATCTGAAGGGGGAAATGGTCGTAACTTGCGTCAAGTTCAACAATGAAATTGGCCTGGAAGTACTGAGGAAAAACCTGAAAACAAGTCTTGTTTCGAAGCGGGCACCTCATGAACAGAAGGCATTCTAACGCTGAGCTAACCTACACCATAATAACGACCATGACGACAGAGCGAGAGGCACGAGCTACGGAGCATTCACGGACTGCAAGGACATGCCTCCTGATGTCCCACTGAAATATCGAACCTGTCGCATCGAGAATGATTAATCGATTTAAGCCTGTTGTTTCCCCGCCACCGAAATCTCTGCCTTATTCTATTCCCTTCTAACTCAGTTGGCTCTTCTGACAACCCTTTAGCTGCGACCTATATACAGTTTGGCGAACTTCCAGTCCGTTCCAAGAAGACTATGAGGTACCCAGAAATCAAAGTGGGGTGGGAACATTATGTCTCACAATTAGGTTCTCTGCCAATATTGTTATACCCCTCCCGACCTCTTCGAAGTAGTGGTGGACCAACACAACACACGCGGATTTTTACATTGATCCTTATAAGGGTCAGAACAAGACCCGGGTTTGATTCCGTGCAGTTTCTCACCAACATGTTTCTTTCTTTACTTCTATCTCACGGCATGGCTCGTGCAAAAGGAAAGAAAACAGCTTCTTTCTTCCTCTACATTCGATCATTCCTAGTACACGAGTTCATAATACATATATATATATATAAGAGAAGTAGCTAGGGATAGCTCAGCTGGCTTAGTGACTAGGCTACGGCCTGGAAAACGTGAGAATCAGGGTTCGATTTCCGGCAGAGGCAAGAGATGTTATATTTCTTTTCTTCAAAGCGTCCAGGAGCGTCATGTGTTCCGTACAGACTCTTAACTAATTGGTGCTAGCGAAATTTTTCAGGAGATAGATCGGCCGACGCGTGAGACTGACCACTCATTTTCATCTAATACCAGGGTTAAGGATGCGTCGATTTACAGCTCCACTCCTCCGTAAGTCTTTATGATCTAGTGTTTAATTAAGTACGGGTACACTTTTACATCTATCATACTCCTAAATGAAATAGGGCTGGGGACCTGCCTTTAATATCCGTTCACGGTGGCCGCGCGGTCTAAGGCACGAACAGTCTTCGCTCTGTCGAACACTGGGATCGTGGGTTTTAATGCCACTTAAGGTATGTTTGTTTGTCTGCATTGATTCTGTGTTTGTGCTGTCCTGTGTGTAGGTAGCAGCCTTGCGATGGGCTGATACTCCGTTCGAGGAGTCTTACCGATTGTGTATATGATCAAGAAATTGAAAAGCGACCAAGGTCCAACACAGGGCTGTGGAGCCATAGACAGACAGACAGACAGTAATGCCTTCAATAGGCCGTGCCATAGCTCAAGCGGTTAGTCGCCGGCTTCCCAGGTTCGATCCTGGGTGTGGTCAATTGGGATTTGTGGTGGGCAAAGTGGCGCTGGGGCAGGTTTTCTCCAAGTACTTCGGTTTCCCCTACCAATCTTCCTTCCACCAATTGCTCCACAGTCACCCTCACCTGTCATCTGGGGCTGGTACAATAGGCCAGAAGTGGCCGCAGTACAAGGGACTTAGTCCCACCCCACTAGCAATAAAAAATCCTTCAATATATTCGGCTCAGAACAAGAACCAACTGAGAGCATTCCTGAACACGATAGCGCACCTTGGATTCCTTAAAAAGCCATGGGACTGTTTCACAAGCTGAGCGACTCTTAGCTTCTCAACTACGGATCTGCTTAGCAAAGTTACTTTTCCGACAGCTGTCAGTGTCTCGATTTATACAGCGTCGAATATTAGACTGTCAGATGAGTGGTGAATTCAGATGGAAGAATTTGTCTGAAAGAACTGGGGAGGATCACGGAAAACAACCTCTGCCCCGGGCAATTTTCGAAACGAGGGCCTCTAAACACGCAAGTCTGTACCGTCACCGGTATGCTAACCAGCCCGGTGCTGCATTCCAATAGCGAGACGGACTGTTACGGAGCAAGATCTTCTTTGTGCTTGTTCTCTCCAAATAAATTGCTTCGGATCTGTGTACCATCGCAATGCGGATCCACGTCACACAGAAAGATACCGGTGAGGCTGACACCACCACAGGAGAAGGAGACTGCCGGAGCAGCTGCCGTCTCTGACAGCAGCAGTGACGTCTCTTCAATACGCTTCACACGTGACGACAATAACCGTTATCCACGGTAGGCGACAGTGCAATATTACGCCATACTCAGGGCGTAGTCACAGAACTTAACTGGGGAGGGTAAGGACAGCAACATGTCTTGAAATTATCTTTATCTTGACACAATCACGTGGGCAAACGGCGTGAAGAACTGTGCCTTATTACTGAACGTCTTGGTTAGTTGGTGTAGCGACGGGGCTACTCGCCTCCATGTAGTGCCGACGTCACGAATGGTGGAACTATATTTTCATTCCTCCATATGCCTTTATGACGTAGGGATTAATTACATAATTAAGCATACGGACAAATTTTACATCTCTATTTCAAAAATAAAAAAACTCAAACTGTCCCACTAAGTTCTCGGGGATCTGAGGTACACAAAATTACCTCCATGCTCCCATACGCTTTCACTGAATATACTCATTTACAGGGGCAGATAATTTGTGGAGTTGAAATTTATTCTGAGTTTCGAAACGGGAACCTCCCTTTATCGATGCACCAATCACGCCACTGCATGTGTCTTCTGTCGATATTTTAGCTTCCTCTGTTCTGCTACAAGGCGTGAACAACAAGCCAGTCCCTCCATCCGAGATCTACGTAAGTAGAGAAAACATTGTTACTAAAAAAGGGATGTAAGACGGTAACATCCGGTTCGCACGTTACTCCGCCATCAGACACAGCGACAACACAGTGCGCGAACGGCTACTCTCTCCTAATTCAAAATGTTCGACTTTTTCTCTCCGTATTTCGTATGCAATGTCTCTAAAACCACTTCATTTCATCCTGTCTTAAAGCGAATTAATGGTAGCTTGTAGCATTCGCATATTTTAGTTATAAACGTACGTACATCAGAATCCAGCCCAGGCGTCTCACACTAGAGGTGTCGGGTCTTCGGGGCCTACTAACAGAGCGGTTGTCTTTACTTTACTTACTCATGGAGCTGAGCCCTTTTTGAGGAGCTGCCAATTCTGCAGCTACTCATGAATTTCCCAGAAATTTATGGAACCCGAAGGTTCATCACCGTGTTCACAAGAGCCCTCCGCTGGTCCTTATCCTGAGCCAGATCTATCCAATCCATACCATCCCATCCTATCTCTCTAAGAGAGAGCGGTTGTCTATCATTCACTTATTCAGTAAGCTGATTTATTTTTTTAGGGAATCACCACTCACAATCACCACATTTTTTCCCTTTTCATGTTATTCTTTGCATGGCTCCTAAGAAGCTGCAGAAAATGTCAGTTCTTATGGACACATATCACGACCGCTCTATCCCGAGTCAGTCTCCAAGCCCGCACAATATCAGTCCTTTAAAATGCAGTGCATAATATCTGAACCGCACGCTTTAACGTACCAGAACCCCTCATTGTGCTCAAAGAGTGTATTTTTGTGTTTCATGTGGTTTCCATACTGAACAGCGACCTTTTCCCCAAATAACATTAACCGCAGGGCTTCGTAGCGGAGAAGTAATGTGTTTCCTGTAAGGTACAAACTGAATTTCTATATATTATTTATAAGAAATTAAGTTTTTAAGTCGAAGTCACATTGCGACGGTCAGTCAGCCAGTAAGTCTTGGTGTGGAGCTCCATCTGAGGTTCATGACCAGATATTTATTACTGTTTGACAATTACGGTCTTTTTTTTTTTTTGTGGGGCGCCCTCCCTGACGAGAGAGGTCGGGTCTGTCTTTTATATGTGCTGCTGGCCCTTGCCAGGGCAGTCTTTCTCGGGTCCGAGTCCCTTGGGACTCGCGACGATATTTTACTCTCTTCCGATGGATAATACGTGAACAACTATCATTATTATTTAAAATGATATCGCCCAAATTTCTTACACAAGGTTTATAAATGTACGAGTTCCTGCATGTGAGTTTGTGTTACCTGAAAGCATAATTAGCGTTGGAGAATAACTGCGAGTAGAAAGAAATTCAGACATGAAGGATGATAAGTGACCGTCTGTCACGTCGAGACTGGTTCACAGATTTTGAGCTATAACTACATCATCTTACGCCTGACATCTCATAAATAACACCACGTTTTCATGAACATCTACAGAGGCCTGCTGTTCTGCACCTATAGCAGTATGTCTCATTTGTATGTGCAGGATATGTCTCTTTAGTTTGTTTTCTTCCTGCTTAAAAATCACCAAAACGACAATGAAGTGAAACAACAACGTGAACCGTTTTCTTTTCACGTGCTCCGAAATTGTGTAATCTGTTAGAGAAATCGGATCGAAAGAGTTTCGATGAGCGACCGAAGCTGAACATTCACCAAGCGACGGTTCCTGCGACATCGTCTATTAACAGCCACCCATTCTCTTGTATATCTCCTACAATTTCGACTTCAGAATGTTGTTAATAGGAATATTCTTCAGCCTGAATTAATTGATATGACATAAAAATCATTATATGCATCGAACTGCAAGGAATAAATACTTCGAACGATTATAAAATATATAAATTAATGTAACGTGTATACCCATTGCTAGGTAAAGGGTCGGTAAACATATTCCCACAGTACAAGAGCTCAACAATTGAAGGACATCCATTGTCAGGTAACGGACCGATAAACACGCATTCTTGACAACAGAAGACGGTGTTTTCCGTGAGGTCCGTGGCTAGGAGTTATAAGAGGGCACAGTCAAAAGACGGGACGGAGTATAGCAAAGTAGTGGAATAGTGAAGTGTGGTCAGAAATCGTGTGTCCAGTCGAAGAAGATGAATTCCGATCATCAAATCCAAAACCCGTCGTATTAGTCACTCAAACCCCGGATACGTTATATAAATATGAGAATTATATTACTATAACGACCTTGGAAGATGTAAAAGTATCTTATTGTGATAGATTTGGCCGTTTCTAGGAAACGAATAAGTGAATAGGTTCCAAAGCATTCAAGAATAGGCGCCCATTTCTAGGCAACGACTCGAGTACTATGATTAACTGCACGCAGTGTAACTTTAACTGTTGAAAGCCGATAACCACGGCAACGAACCCTTCAAACCACAGAAAGGGAGGAGCGCGATAAGATTAAATGTTGGGAACGGTGTCGCATATTCGGTCGGCTGAAGAATTGCATAAAAACACAGAAGTCAGAAGAAAACGTCAGAATAGAACCACGTGTGGAGGTAGGGTCGAGTATCTCACCGTAGCCATGCGAATCATAGGAGGCGACGAAAAGGGAAGTCTCGAATCTGAGGCAGTAAAATATAGTAACGAGTCCTACGGGACTCGGACCGGAGAATAGCTGCGCTGGCGAGGACCAGCAGCACTTGTAAACAACAGGCCCATCCTCCCGTCTGAGAGAGCGCCCCACATCAACAAACCCCCAACTGTCTGACAGTAAAAGGAATCTGGTCGTAAGCCCCAGATTAGTGCTTTATTCCGGGGCAGACTGGCCGACTGACCGTCGGTCGTAACGTAAGACTCAGACTAACACTCAGAAGAAATCAGAAGAATTCAGACACAGAAGTCAGAAATGAAGCCTTAATTTATGTGGTGTAGTTACAGTAACCTTTAGAGTGTTATCATTGTTCGTAGTTAGGAAGTGTTATAGTTGCTGTAAGGTTGGAAGTGATTGTAATTCCGCCTGCTGAATATCCAATAAATCGATTCGACAATCCAAACCCACGTCTAAAGTCACTAGTACACGTTACAATATAAGGAAAGAACAAAAATAGGAATCAAAATATTGTGACATGTTGAGCAAAGGAGAACCCCCCCCACCAGCAGTTACGCGGCGGGTGAGTCAGCGCTCCCCTCCCCCTCCTCCGCACGGTAACGTAACGGTGACGCAACAGGATTGTTACGGTAATAACAGCGGTTACTACCGCTAGCGTTGCTAGCAACACAGCGCCAGGCAACAAAAGTGCCTATTACGTGTCCTATTGTCCGATCGAGGCTACATAAGGAGCAGCGATGGCTATTCACAGTCAGTTGTACTGTGACAGTCGCCGAGTGCGTTATCAACGACTTCTCAGTTCGCAAGTTACGAGCTACAGCCGCGTGTGCGATAACCAGTGATAACCAGTCATATCTGGAGTGTGTAATTCAGGGAGACTTGTATAGCTCCCGCATTATTAGTACGTGAAGACTCTCGAAGAGAGTGTTAAGAGATTTTGTTCTAGGGTTTGTAAAGTGTGGAAACCCGTAACATTGTGCTAATTAATTGTAGCCGATATTTGTAGATTGTTCAATAAACCAATTAACGATCTCTACGGCGTATTCAGTAACGAAACACGTTACAATATAAACCATGCAGTTAAATATTTTATCTTGCTCTGTCTCGAACTATTGGTCTGGCTTGTCCTGTTACTACTACTGACACTAGCACTAATTCATAAAAATCCTTAAGCTTTGCACTTCGTTAAGTCCAGCCATCCATCCGGATAATTTATTATGCAGTGTTGAACTGCATGCCTTTATATTTTGCATGGGATTCATGTTAACAATAAGACAATTTCCGCACGACTGCTAGGAACTTACCACACGATCGCGCAGTTACTGCACACCGAGGGCGGGTCGTGAAGTCCAGCTCTCGTTGTCATGGTACATCACACCAACGTGCGTAAAGGAGACCGCAGCATTTGCTGTAAAAGAGGAGATATACCCTCATCATCACGTGACATGAAGAAATGTATCGAGCTGACACAGAGGTCTCATACACTTGACTCAGAATATCCTTAAGCAACAAAATATTTCACTGGACTCAATACGTGTTTGTGTACAGATACTTTTTTTTTAAATTCCCTTAGTGTTGGGTGGAGCCCAGCTGGGTCCACTCGACACGTCGACCATTGATTGGCTTATTGTACCTTCTCGGGTTATTATGATGGAGAATTTGGTGGAATGAAGTTTAAAAAGGGAAACCGAAGTACTCGGAGAAAACTTGCCCCAGCGCCACTTTGCCCACCACAAATCCCACTTTACCAGACCCGGGCTCGAACCCGGGCAGCCGCGGTGGGAAGCCAGTGACTAACCGCTTGAGCTATGGCGCTTGTACAGATACTTAGGTATGTTTCACAAAATTGATATGAGTTTCATCCCTTCATTTTTATCATTCTTCAAATTCGATTTGCTTTTGCCCCACTTTTGATAATATGAATGACCTACGCGGGATTAGAAATCGCGGTTTCAGTAGGGTTTGTTGAAGAGGTCTTCGATCGCGTTTGTATCAAACCGAGTGGTACCTATAATCGAGATAAAGTTTTTCATTTCATTTTCTTAGCAGGCTCCCAAAGAAAAGTTGCAAAATCATCCTATTCATTTCGACTCGTGTCTGTCGTTTTCTGTCTGCTGATACGAGTAATTCAAGAACTTATGAAGGGATTTTCATGAAACGTGATACTTGGGAATTAAACTAATATTTATTTACATATCAAAATGTTGGTTTAAATGCAATGAAAATAACAGACACAATGCATCAACAGGCACATAACTTTCTGTGAGGTTAGGCAGCGTCTACACGAGCGCACAAAATGCGTCCGTTGTAACGAACGTACTTTGGTGAGGACACAACATAGTTGCAGAATGCGGTGCGTAGTTTTCTGTCTGCAATGGAGCCAGAAGAAAGCATAGCATTCGCCTCTCTTGTTTATTTCTACAACGGATATCACGACGTTCGTTACAACGGCCAAATACGTAGTAGTTATCAGAGCGAATGACTTATTGAGCGAAAGTTGTATAAAAAATGAAAATACATGTTTTAACACAAGTTACTTTTCTGGTGAGTGATCATTAAACAAAACAGATTTTTATGCTGTGTCGTCTCGTAATTTGAGAGCCTTTGGATTGATATTAAAACAGTTCGTTCGCTTTTTTTGTGATATATATTAGACAGCATAGGAAATCACATTCACGAACACATAGTAAGAATAGATAAAAAAGCGACCTTCCGGCTTGTAGCATAAAGTCCCGATAAGATCATTGGAATTTTTTCAATTGACCTAATCCTTCCGGCCGCACTATGGCCCTGAGTTCGACTCAGCCTCTAAAACAAATGAGTACCAGGAATTAATTAAATAATTTTCTTGTGGAGTAAAGCGCGACCGGCGCGTAAGGCTGACAACCTCACCGCCATCTTTGAGCCGATTGTCTAGATAATGTGGGACCCTCAACGTCTCACAGCCCTATGGGACTTCACGGCCCGGTACAGGGATAGCTTTACTTTTACTTTTTTATTGTTATTCGTCGTGATCGGATCATTATGATTCCGTGACGAAGTGTGGAACGGTTGAAAGACCTGTTGAAATTGCTTTCCATTTCATGACACAAGATGGATGCCGCTGTGTTTCCTCATAGTAACAGAGATATTCCTTGCACCAAATCAGTATATTCTTGTCTTGATTGCTTGGATAAATTGCGCACTCGCGAGAGAAATTCCAGCTTGAATGACTGGAGAGGAAGCTCCCAACGGGCGCCTTGCATAGCAGCCTCACCTGTACGCTTCACTGTGTAATAGTCTATTGACGTGTCATGGTTTCAATGGCTTCAGTCCCAAATCCTTTTCAATCATCTTTTGTAATGTTCTACGTGGGATACCTAATTTGGAAATCTTCCGCACTGACTTCCACAGCTTCAACAGTGTGCACATAGTATCGGTATGATGCTGGGAGACCAGAATGCTTTGCGTCACGAACATTTCCCTGTGAGAAAGACTTTCCCATGCTCGCTATGTTTCAGGCGAAGAAGCAGGTTTATTGAATATCTGTGAACATTTATCTGTTATGTTTTAATAGTATTCCTGTTCCCTCTCGCGAACATTAATCCAGACACTGGAAATAATTGTTTCTTCTATCGTGGCTGATATTATCGACTCATGTCTGTAAAATAAAGTGGAACCATATTGTTTGAGAACAAAACCGTTCATGTTAAGGGACTTTGTGTTCACTTTCTGTGTGCAAAAATATCTTCCTTTTCATTACCGACTACATATTTCAAGCCTAAAAGAACAATTTCTTTCCTATTTCCTTATTGGAATTATAGTTTTGGTTATTGTTGCATAACTATAATTCGGATGGGAAAGTATGCATGACATTGCATATTGCAACGTGTAGTAACGTTGCTATGGAACGATCTAGAGAAGGAACATACGTTACTCGGTAAGGGCTCGGTAAACGCGTTTCTGTGGAAACGTTATCCGACCTGTTACTAGGCAACGCATCAATAAACACACCTACAACAATAGGGATAATGTTGGAAACGGTGTTTATTATTGGGTCCGTGCAAAGTGGTTATAAAGAAGAGTTCAGTTGAGAGTCGGCAGTTAGTATATTTACCTCCGAAGCAAGTACCCGTGTGGAGGCGGGGTCCGATACTTCCACCGTGACCCTGTGAGTCGTAGGAGGCGACAAAAAAGGGAAGTCTCAAATCTGAGACAGTAAAATATGATCCTGAGTCCCAAGGGACTCGGACCCGAAAAAGACTGCGCTGGCAAGGACCAGCAGCATATACAAAAGACAGGCCCGTCCATTCGTCAGAGAGGGCGCACCACAATAGCTAGCCCGTAAATGTCAAACAGTAATAAAAATCTTGTCAAGAGCCCCAGATGGGGATTGACACAAAGTCTTGCTGACTGACCGTCCGTCGCAATGTGACTTTGACTTTGAGAATCTGCAGTCGAGTTCAGGAGTTCCGAGTGAACAATTAGTCGAAAGTTGGGAAGGTGGAGTTGAGAATTCAGGTGTGGAGTGTTAAGCAGAGGGCAACGGCGTGACCACTGAAGCTGAAGAATGTCCGTGTTAAATCTGTTGCAAGGAAACGGCTAGTTGACAATGTAATCGACTGAGGAAACTAGTTTTTATGTCATTAAACTGTAAATATAGTTCCGAGGGATGTACACAAGTGATCAATAAATCCGATTCATCCAATCCTTACCCTGTCTATAGTCACAACCCTTAAGTCGCGAAAATATTTAAGTTTGTTGTATGCAGTTTTGATTGTTGTAGAGGCCATGCAGAACGTGAAATTCATAGAAGCCGGAACAGGCCATCGTCCTAAACCTTGAATTGGAGAAGGAGGAGAAAAGTTGTCAAAAACAACGGCGTATTCGTGAGATTTTGCATTCTCATGGCGGTACCAACATCACAGTCTTCTGAGATGTGACATCGTGTAGACTGGTAGACACGTATCAACATTTCGAACTCATCTGCTGCATCCGTCTCCAGTATCCTGCACACGAAGAAGAGCCCATGGTGAAAACATGGCGTCATATTCCACAAGACCCTAACATAACCATGTTTTCGGTGGTATAATATAAGAAAATTGCCAGAAGTAAACATTAGGCCTCTGCGAATTTTTTCTAAGGTTATTTTGAGGGGAACACGGGGACCACCTCAAATATTTATATGCGGCGTAATAACATCTGAATGGCTGCAGTGAAAGGGGTTTGACGCTCTTAACTACCCTCTCCATCTCATCTGCTCCCTTCTGCCTCAATCTTAGTTGTTTTACTTTCCATCCATCCACTCTAAAGCATTAAAAATGACAATTTTCAGTCTTTTCACCCCTTCCTCTGCTATGTGGTACTTCCACCCCTATTCCCATACCATATTTTGTCCCTTTTAACCTCAGCACATCATTCTACTTTCTCTCTCTACTGCTCTTACATCCCTCAAACTGTCTCCTCTTCTAACTCATCATTCATTTTCTTGTACCTCCTTCTCCGCCAAATGGCGGCGTAAGATTTCATGCATGAAACAAATTCAATTCAACGAGCCATCTTGAAATCCAGCAGCTCCTTATAACGATCTTGGAAGTGATGTTTTGTTTGTAATGTTTTTATCTGAGCCAGAGTGAGATAAAATACATTACAGCAGGCAGCGATGCGGAATTTAGTTCAGTGTGATTCGTAGCAATAATGAGTGAGCTGTATCATCATTATAATGTCATGACGGGGTTTGGACTGGCAAATAAATGTATTGACCACTTACAGGCCGTAAATACAAATGACTATAACATTATTGCTGATATCCACACTACAAACCATTCTAGATATATCTTCTCAATTTTCACTAGTCACAACCTGGCAACGGATTTCAGCACAGTAATTATACCAGTCTCACTGTAACTGCAGCACACATGAAGTCTTCTTTCCACATCCTAATTCCTTTCTTGTCATTTCTTCTCAATCATCTTCGACTGCCGTCTCAGGAGACTCCATCAGGTATTATCTCAGTCAGAGTCAAAGCCAAAGTTACTTTAGGACTGGCGGCTTTTACCACCAATCAATTCGTCTTGGCGTCAAACCCCTTGAGACTCACGACTGAAAACGTTCTTTGCAGCTGAACCTTTGCGATCACAGTCCTTATGTAACATCCTCTCTGACGAGAATATAGATTTGCCTCCTATTAATATGCTTGACCATGTCAAGGGTACGTATCGCACGTACAGCATGTTATGGAAAATTCTTCCTTTTGCACTATATACAAATCATCTGTCAGTACAGGCTTTGCAGAGCACATCATGCATCTTGTACATATCTTATGCTACAACGGAAGCTCAGTAATTTGAACGGTCCTATGCTTAACCGCCGACAAGTTTAAGCCTCTCTTATTCTTATATTAGCTGGCCTGTTATTATGATTATGTAACCTCGAGGCGGACCCAACAGAAAACATCGCTTTCCATCATTATAGCCCAACAATACTTCTACTGTTGCTTACGTATTTGTTACAGCGTAAAAGTGTTTACCAAACCGTTGTCTATCAATGAACGTTTATTCTGACTCCACAATTCTGAATTTCAGGCGTCGTGTCACAACAGTGTTCGTTGTCGTAAACATCGACGACGGAATATTGCGGTTGAGTGGTCAGCTATCCTGCTCTGTATTAAGGAACAGACTGGTTTGATTCACAGCTCTGATACAGGGTATCTTGATTGAGATATTTAACAGTTTTCCTAACTCCTTACGGAAAATCTGACATAGCACCTTATACGAGTGGATGCAGGTTGCATGACCGGAGTTCAATTTGCAGAAAGATAAAATAATTTTATCTTCCTTGCCAGGCCAAATCGTCACTGGTTGCCCCACAAGCCTTCTAAGCTCTTAGTACCAGAGAATCTTTCCCCTAGGTTAAAGAGGCTGCAGAGTGAACCTGACCATTCTCATGAATTGGAGAGATTAAAAATGCACGAAGATATGCTTCTACTGCTCTAATGCTCCATGCGTCTTCATGGAGCTGTGCTTAATTTAGCTCGAGAATATTTTACAGAACATTTTAAATAATGCTATAACTGCTTCCTTCCAAAACTTTCTTGAAACATTGTACAGTACCGTCCTCTGATTCCATTAGTGCCACTTACAGCTGTGAAGATCTTCGTTAATAAAGTTAAGGATATGTCGAGATATAACTATGCTTTCCCAGGTTCGATTATCGTACGTTTTACATTTTATACCAATTTGTGATCTACTTATTGCTTCTTCCTCGAACATCAAGTTGCTATGGTCGTTACTTTGGAGACGATTAAAAAGAAAAGAAATCAAAGAGGACAAGAACGTGAATAACCAGGCAAAGAGAGGTGGAACCCGCGCGCGTGTGTGTGTTTGGGGCGATATGGGTTACGTCATGGGGGCAGTAGAAGAAATGCATTAATTAAAACTTCCCAGTCATCATCAGTTTCAAATTCAGAAAGTGCCAAGCGCTTAACTGCTTGGTTGTCCTTTCACCTTTGACGATGATCCATAACTGCTTATTTATTATTTTTAACCTGAACATGAAATGTTTTCCTACATTTCAACAGACGATACATTATGCGAGCAAGTTCAAGAATTTTAAGATTCTTACAAGAATTATACAGTTATGCTCAATTTGAACAGAACTGTTTATAACATGAAATTATCATGCATAATGCATCTCAGTGATCAACAAGAACAACTTCTTGAAACTCTTCATGTCTTGGCCGCTCTACTCAGTGAACTCTCTGAATGATTACGAAACAAACCAGCAAGTTAGGTAGCGCTGACGCTTGATCTACTGCACAGTGTGAAAACCTCAGCTAATTGAACGTTCAATGGCAAGAATATATAGGAAGGAGCAGTGTTTGGGCCGCGCTATAGCTCAAACGGTTAGTCGTCGGCTTCCCACCGCGGCGGCACGGGTTCGATCCCGGGTCTGGTCAAGTGGGATTTATGGTGGACAAAGTGGCGCTGGGGCAGGTTTCCTCCGAGTACTTCGGTTTCCCCTGCCAATCTTCATTCCACCAATTGCTCCATAATCACCTTCACCTATCATCTGGGGCTGGTACAATAGGCCAGAAGTGGCTGCAGTACAAGGACCTTAGTCCCACCCCACTAGCAATATATATACATAAAAAAGGAGCAGTGCTTTCCATTCTGACGCGAAGGATGCAATTTGGGTGGCGAAGGTAACAAATACATCTTTTTGATATACGAGTATATAACAATTTTGACATCCATGTCTCATTCGCATTAAAATTTTATGTCAGTTCTGCTTCTCGGGTTTTTCACCAAGTGGAAATCAGCTGTTTTGCGATGTTTCGGGGAAGAATTCTGCCTCCTTCTTCGGAGATGAACTGAGCTGGGTAAATAAGTGCTCGTATTGTATAGACTAATGGTCGAACAGACATACAGGGAAGGGACAGTGTCCAATACAGGTCAATAGGGACAGCTAACAGGGAATTTGACCACAATCAGCCATTCTGAAGGCCACTGAGTACACTAAATATGTATAACACGAACCCTCCTTCAGCTTACTCACTTGGACCCTTAGGAAGGAGGCAGAAAATTTCTTCGAAATGTCAGAAAGATGGCCTATTTCCACTCGCTGCAAATAAGGGGAAGAAGGGTTAATATTAAAAAGGCCCACTTTTGAAACCTCAAATTAGTACGTCCAATTTCTTGAAGATTTTTTACTTCATGCTTGTAAAGCTCATATTAGACCAAATGGATTTTACAAATTTGTTTTGAAATATTATTCCATATCATGGATAATTATCTATATACAAAGAAGAAGTATTCGTGCTTCTGTACTGCATAACGAGGAGCTTCATAACTTGTACCCGTCTCTAGGTATAATTAGAATGATCAAGTCAAAGAGGATGATGTGGGCAGGGCATGTAGCACTGATGTGGAAGAAGAGGAATGCATATAGTATACTGGTGGGAAAGCAGGAAGGAAAGAGACCAATGTGAAGACCAAGGTTTATGTGGGTGGACAATATTAGAATGGATCTTAGAGATATAGGATGGAATGGTTATGGATTGAATTGATCTGGCTCAGGATACGAACCAGTGGAGGGTTCTTGTGAACACGATAATGAACTTTCGGGTTCCATAAAATGCTTGGCATTTCTTGAGTAGCTGCAGAATTGGCGGCTTCTCAAGAAGGGCTCAGCTCCCTGAATGATTGAGAGTGATACATTGTAAATATCTTCAGTGTTACTACCTTCATCGGGCTGTATCTGATACAAGTGATTTCTATTTGCAATAAACTTACATTAAAATCCAAGAAGTATGGAGCATGACAAACAACGCAATGAGACAATATGTATATTTCACTTCTGTGGAGGATACTACCCTTAAAATTTACTTACTGCCGGTCTGTTGTCCATCCCTAAAGCTTGTTTAAAATAAACGACGCATTATGAAAATGATTCTAACATTAATCAAGCTAGAAAGGTAAATGTACGAGTGGAAATGACCATCCATGACGTGTAAAGTGGTTGCTAAAATACTGGTGAGGCCATCTTGAGTAGCTTATTAATCAAGCTTGCGTTTTGCGTCGGTTGCTGTTGCAACTTGTCAACAGCAGATGGCGTTACCAGCGACACAAAATGGTGGGAGCAAAAAAATGTGGAGAATTTTCGGAACAAGTTTTCCCCAATGCGTACCGTATAAAGTGACAACAAATTATAGCGTATATTCAACTGTCCCTTTTCATGCCTTGTCTCCTCTCTCTCTCTGCCCTCTCTCGAAGGAAACTGGACTTACATATACGTACGCAAAATTTCTAGGCAGACAACCATCGTGATTACGAGTATGTTTCCTTCTATTTAATTTTAACAGTTATGTGTTCTTTCCAGGAAATACATAAATACGGATGCATAACTGAAAGCCATATATCTTAATATATCTGTATATCATTTGGTCCGCATATTTCATCTTCGAAATTACTCAACGGACTTCTATTAAATTGCTGAAATACATGAAAATAATAAAACAATAACATTCCATGTCTAACGCATCAGATATAAAAATTACTAATTTACGAGAAATTGCGGCTTCTACATACGGTCCATGAGTAAGTGATTATGAGAAATTACATGTCACACTCACATGCTATATGCAACAGGCATGCCATAACTCTCTCTTTCATACACTTCATGTTCAACCCTCACAGGATTCCAGTAATAATTATTAATTTTTTAAAATACTTCTTTGTCCCTTACTAGAGCGTGTTTAAAAAATCCTTAGTGTCTTTTTACATTCTATCACTCCTTAGTTGACATGTTGAGCTATGGATGACGCCCCTCCCCCCCCCGCCAGCCGTGATGCGCCGAGCGAAGCCGAAGTGAGCCGAAGTTAGCCGAGTCCTAGCATCCTGGTCGCTATGCAACGCGAGTCAACAGCGATGACGTCACCAAGGGTACGTTACAATATAATTATAAAGTGTAGCATGTTTTTCATTTTATTCCATTAAATTATCGAATTTATTGAAGGATGTTTAATTTTAACTTTATCCAGGCGCACACAGCTACCCACCCACAAAATTTCAATTTTACCAAATTCCTCGTTTGCTTCGTCAGTGCGTCTTAATGCCAATTACTAACCCCTAGCCCGAGCTTATTACACCTGGTGAGTTTGCTCAACTTCACTCGAAGTGTAGCGGAACTTAAGCCAGTCTTTCTCTCAAGCAGTCGGATTATCGTTGTTACAGTAAGATGCATGCCCCTACATACTGCAGGCGAAACTTTACACGTAATTGAATTAGCACACTTCTAATGACGCCAAAATTAACATCACACTAGAATGGATTAAGTCTACTGCACTTTCAAGCCTTCGCGCACAACACAGCTCTTTCTGTTCGAGACAGCTTAAATTTGTGCGAAAGTTTCTTTTTGCGTTAAGAATTGTTTAACCATTTCGTCTTTGCCCATGCAGATGAAACCGTGTAATACAAAGATAATTCACAAGCTTCCAATCTCTTGACTCTCCATCGTAACTTCTAATTACGAAAGCAGAACTGCGATCCTAATTTTCAAATCATATCATATAATTGTTCCGAGAGAAATGTAAATGCTTGAAATCTTGACAAATCTTCAAATCATTCAGAAACTCAACAGATGTTTACAGAGGTTTAATTCATGATACATGATAAGTTGAAAATGAGTAAAAAAACAAAAACAAAACAAAGTCTAGATTTACAAACATTTTCTAGAAAATACTTTTTTTATTGCTAGTGGGGTGGGACTATGTCCCTTGTACTGCGGCCACTTCTGGTCTATTGTACCAGTTCCAGATCATAGGTGAGGGTGATTGTGGAGCAATTGGTGGAATGAAGATTAGCAGGGGAAACCGAAGTACTCGGAGAAACCCTGCTCCAGGGCCACTTTGTCCACCAGAAATCCCAGTTGACCAGACCCGCGATCGAACCCGGGCCGCCTCGGTGGGAAGCCAACGACTAACCGCTTGAGCTATGGCGCGGCCTGCTAGAAAATCAAGTGAATTGTTTAATCTACAGAAATGACAATGGTATATCCCTGCTTACTGGATGAGTTCAGAAGTTCAATGTCAGAAATTTGGAGTTTCAAAATATGCAACAATGGAAATATATGCTCTAAGCTACAAGTAACAAAAAAAAACATTATTAATATTGCACAAGCTATTAGAGAATATTACTTAAAGAACAAGAGGCTGAGGAAGAAACCCGTCTTCTGGGATGTGTATAAATTGTGTTAACCGAAGTTTCGGAGGAACCTCGGTTAACACCACATCTACACGGTGCCACATCCCAGAGGACTGCTTTCTTCATAGTCACCGCCGTGAAAACCTCAAATCTTACAACGGACTGAGGAGTCTGATGAGGCCATAAACAGCTGATATCAACAGGAGGGATATTATACAACGAGGAGTCTCATAATTGTTCGCAAGACTGCGACGTAATTTGCAATAAATTCCACATAATTAGTATTTTTCTCTTTGGTTATGAAGGGGAATCATTCAATTATCCCTTTGTGAAGATGGTTATAAATTCGTTAATCGGATTAAAAGCGACAGTTACTGCCAAAACACAATGTGTAACCCCTCCATTAATAATCAACATATTCTGCATGATATCACGCTGGGGAGTCACTACTGGGATCCGCTAGTTTGCATCACGGACCGGCGAGCTGAATTAATGCGCGTGGCTGCGGTTACACAATTAAATTTTTATATTAGGATCCTGTGGCTTCAAACTTTACCTCCCATCTTAATGTAGTCTTCCATTAAGTTAGTAAGCTGGCTAGACCTCCTCCCTGCTTGGCAAACTGTAAATTATTCAGCGCCGCTAGAGGACTTCGGGCGCCTGGTTCCGAACACTAGCGGAATATGAAACTGCCTGTCCTCTCTGCTGACGTCACTATTCCCTCTATAGCTATTCAGAGACAAGTTTTCAACAGTCAAGATCTTGTTCTTTTTTTCTTTGGCGCTACAGCCCCAATTTGGGCCTTGGGTTACTTCCATGAAGCTCTCCGTTTCACTTTGGTTTGCTAGATCTTAAAGACATTCGGTAGGACCCCTTGGGCGGTTGATCAGCTCGTCGCAAGGCCTCTACCTGTACAAAAACACAGAAATACGCACATATACACACAAACACTAAACACCCATGCCCTATGTGGGATTCAAACCCAGGACCTGGCTTCCGAGCGAGAGAAGACAGTGCATGCCTTAGAGAGCTCGGCTACCGTGACCGACATATTCAACATCTTAGCCGAAACCTAATTTTCTTACTAGCTTCATTTCGCTTTCCAAAACGCATCGCGTATTTTTAAACAAACAACTTTATTTAAGTCAGGAAACTCAAGAGAAGACATCGATATGGAAACACAGCGATAAATTGCAGAATAATATTAAAAGGTGTATTTGAGAAATGCTGTGAATTCAAATGGATCGCGATTTGTTCCAACATAATGAATCTGTGTAATATTTTAGGTTTTCACGGCGGTGAGTATGAAGAAAGCAGTCTTCTGGGATTTGGCACTCTGTATATGTGGTGTTAACCGACGTTTCGGAGAAACGTATCGCCTCCATCTTCAGGGTAGAAGTAAAAAAATAAGAAATCCGCAGGCGAAGAGACCGTGAGAACCGGTAAAAGCAGACCGGTCTGCTTTAGCTCATGCACACCCGTAACTAGCGGACGTTCTTAATTTTCCAATTTATTCCACAAATTGTGTTGAAATGTTTCTTAGGATTCTCAGAATAAGTTGCTTTATTTTGTACACAGAATTAACCACATGTAATGGAGACGCAATATGTTTCATGGGAGGTGAACTAAATTTTTAAAGGAATCAGTTATTATGTTCCGTCTAACGCAACACAGAGAATGTATAACATTCGATTTGTTTTATTAAAATCACAACATATTTCGACCATTTTATCTGGTCATCGTCAGGTGAATACAAATGCCTAACAAGTGATCTATTGAATTGCAAAACGCATTACCTCTCATATGGGCCTATATTTACAATGATTTCTGTTTGATGACAGTATTATCATGGATAAAATCTACATATACAAATAAGTGCAAATTAAGTAAAATTGAAAAACCCTGCAATGAACTTGGGTAAAGGAGTCTGGAGCTACAAAGGTATGATCCCTCATTCCGCTTGTTGCTGGGTGTTGAGTAGCGAATGTGATAAACATGTGGCGCTTAAGAAACTGGAACAATGTAATTGCAAAATAAGTCGCTAATTGTTACGTGTCTACCGCTATATGCTTAATGAAAAGAGTATTCTTGTACTTACGGCCTGATGGATGTTTTCTCGCCTAACTAGGTTATGGTCCTTACTCCTGAACTGTGTAGCTTAGACGAATTAGACCGCTTAGACTGCTTAGATTGTATGTTAATGTTGGTAGTTTCAGTTTTGAAGGATGAGAGGGGGGCTACATGGACGGAGTTAAGGGGTTATAAGGGAGGTGGGGTGGGTTCTGGTCATAGGTTATGGAAGGGTTATTGTCCGGCCGGTTTTTGCTGGTAATTTCAAGTATTGTATTGTATGGTTCAGTTAGCGCTTCATTCAGTTGTGTTTCTTATGCTCTTCGTTCACGAAATAAGAAAACGGAAGGCTAATTGAATTGGTCATATCTTACGCGGTAACTGCCTTCTAAGAGAAGTTATTGAAGGAAAGATAGAGAGGGGCGGATAGAAGTGACCAGAAGACGAGGAAGAAGATGTAAGAAGATGCTGGATGACCTTGGGGACAGAAGAGGATATTTTCATTTTTGGAGAAAGCTCTAGATCGCATCAAGTGGAGGAACTGTTTTGGAAGAGACTGTGGACCTGTCGTCTTGACAGATTACAGATGAATGAATGCTCTTCGTATATATGGTAACTTTCCAGCGTGTTCATCATTCTTCCTTTATGCTGCACATGTAGCATTTTTAAATGCTATTTAGACAAGATCTAGGTTTCAGCGTATTAACTGATTACCTTCGGCTTTTCCGCTAAGGGGACTCACCGCTGCTTATGGTTTGCCCTGGACGAGTACGTCACAACCCTACATTTCTCGGAACATGAAGAAAGTAAACACAAAATATCCACGTCCCTTTCTTTTTATACCATCTCATTTATGTTCTCCTTTCTCTCTTTCACTATTTACTGTTTCCTTCCCCGGTTCTCTCGTTATCATCTTTCAATACTTTATTTCTTTCTGCCTCATCACGCCTCCTTTATATGAAAATTATTTGCCATTAAAATCTTTATTTTTATTTATCTCTCTAGATTTAACGTTTTTCTTAAAGATGACTGGAAAGAAAAACAGAAAAGTGAATGAAAGCAAGAAACAAAGCTAAATGTAAAAAAAAAAAATAAGAAAGAAAGCTGCCAAAAAACCACTTTCTCATCTCTCCTTACGGAAACTTTTCATTCTGATTTAGCGTAAGATCTGCAGTTGATATTGCGACACTAAATGACTTATGGCACTGTGGAGGCTTCTAGATCGACTATGAGTTTGATATAAACTTCCTTTGTAACTTCAGTACTCTTTGCAAACTTATGCTCATAAGAATCTATTGGGAATAAACCAACATTTTGCTACAGAGATACGAACATTTGAAACCGCATAATCACTCAAGTTTCCCTGAGCACCAAAGTTTGTATGAAGGGAAACAACACATATAAGTTGCAATTGGGAAAGTGTCAAACACACTTCTGTCTGTCTCTCTGTCTTACCTTCATAGTGTGATTTTGATACACACCTGTAAGAGTACAATTTTGGAAAATCTGCAGAAAAAATATTGTATTATTCGAAATCCCGCGGATATAAATATTTAAAATTGGGGCTATGTTCAGGATTGGATTAAAGTCGTTAATTCGAAAGTCAGTTTTAGTAATAACTGATTAACTCATTTGAGCCAAGTCCTTCTTGAGGTGTCAACATTCGCTCAGCTACTCAAGAATTTCCTAACATTTTATAGAACTCGAAGGTTCATTACCTTGTACACAACAACCAGCCACTGGTCTTTATACTGAGCCAGATGAATCCAGTCCGTTCCTTCAATCTAATCTCTAAGATCTTTGTTTATTTATGTATTTTGTTTTGTACTGTTCCCTTATGTTATAGACTCTCCTTGTCTGTATCAGTGTAAGACCTACTGCCACCGGGTGAACACCTAATTGCAGTAAAATAATAATAATAATAATAATATGATCCTCCTGTCACCGTGTAGGGCTTCCTTGAGGTTTATTTCTTTCTTTCTGGTGTTCCAGCCAGAAGCCTGCAAGCATTCTTCCTGTTTCCCACACGTGCTACACGCCCTTCCCATCTCTTACTCCTTGATTTGATCACTCTGATAGTATTTGGCGAGGAGTACAAGCCATGAAGCTCATCAGTAATCAGTTTTCTGCAGCCTCCTATTATTGCATCCTCCCTGGGTCCAGACACTCCCATCAGCACCTTGTTCACAGATATCCTGAATTTGTGTTCTTCTCTTAATGTCAGAGACCAAGTTTCGCACCCATACAAAACTACAGGCAAAATCATAGTTTTTTATATATCGATTTTTGCCTTTCTGTACAGCAGATGAGGAGACAAAAGGTTCTGTATTTAATGGTAGCAAGCATAGAAAAATATTCATGCTTTTTTAAAAACTAGAGATTATTCCCAAAGAACATAGGATGTAACAATAGATTTATGTCTACCGTATGTATTGTCACGTGTAGGATGGTACGCGTGACGGAAATAACGAGTTGTAGTTCGGATGACTGGATTTATTAACACCTTCTTTTACAAACACTCATAAGTACATGAAATACAACGCTATCGCTGTTTTACACACTTTCCAGTTCACCGCTGCACACGCAAAAAGATTCTGTTTCCACCAGTCGGCTCCTAGCAACGGACCTGAACACAGAAACTAGCACTTCAAATCATTATGAAGTCTTCTTGTCTTCAGTCACTTTGCACTCCTCTGTCTTAATCTGTACTTAACTAATCTTCACAATTCACTAAGAACACGCTCCATTCCCGTCCTTGTACTCTCAAGTGCTCCTAGCTTCTGAATTCACTTCTCCTATAAGCACTCTGCGCAGACCCCACGTAAAACAGTCTGTATTGTTGATGACATCAACACATTGCATTATACAGTCACATACGCGGAGACATTGCCTAGAAAAGGATTGCATAACCCCGTTCTATTGTTGCGTGCTTGTATGGCTGGGTGTTTATCGAGCCTTTGTCTGGAAATGCGTTACAGTGCTTACTGCAGGCATGCAAATTGTGCATTGAAATATACCGAGGCTGAGAATGAGAGTGCAAGTGCGCATGTCCCACTGTAATAGACTATCGGAGCATTTACAGGAATTTTTGTGAGTTTTCTTTCTAAAAGCATAGTGTAGGTGTAAGCATCAACAGGAACATGATGTTGTTGTGAAAGTCTGAACTGTTCTGTTCCTATGAAGATTCTGCTGAACTCTGCATTGAAGTGAATGTAGTTAATGTGCTTTAATGTAAATTAAATAAGCAAGTTGGGCTGTAAAGCCGGTACTCCAGCTACAAATTGCCACTGATTTTTCAAGCACTGGCACTGAAGATCTTGATCTGCGAACTTTGAAATAAGTAAGACTTCCAGTCATTACGTGCAGAAGAATTCTATGAAATTATTTCAAAATTGAAAATGAACTATTAACTTTTACTTAAATGTCCGTGGTTAGGCATTTAAAGCTCAGAAGATTGTCTGATAGATTTGCAGTGAAAACAGGTAAATATAAAATTACAAAATTAAAGTTAATATTAATATTATTATATAAAATTTAAGAAAGAGAAAAGTAAATCAAATACTTTAAGAGATCTGGAGAATTTGAATTTAAAAATATAAAGGAAAACTGACTGGTCATTGAAGCCCGAAAATTTTGCGAATATTTTGACAATCAGAGAAGATCTATAACATTTTTTTCAATGGCTCTTCCAACCCATTCAGGGTCCACGCCTCTTCTTTAGTTCATAATCATTTTTGACAGATGACAGAACTCCTTGGGCGAGTTGTCAGCCCGTTGCAAGGCTTCTGCCTAAACGCGGAAGAACACAAGCACAAAATAAACACATACACACATCAAACATCCCTGTCTTGAGTAGTATTCGAACCCACGATCCCAGCTAACTAGCGAGCAAAGACATTTCATATCTTAGTCCGCGCGGCTTCTGTGACCGGGTGTATAACAGAATATGATTAACTACATAATAGCGAAATTTATAATGGACTATTATGGGTGGGAAACTTGTTCGGCTTTGCCCCACAACCTTTCATGTTGAAACTCACATTTCTGCACAGGACTCTATTTCTGAATTCTCAAATGGTAACAAGACGGGCGAGAGAAATATGAGTGAATGTTAGTGTGGGCTTTTCAAGAGCGGGTGGCGCTGGTGGCGGCATCTTTCCACTTGGGAAATAAGCGTCGCAACATTCTCTCTTGTTTCACATCTCTCTGAAAAGTTTTTCGCTAAAGCTGTTTAGCCTAATTAGGTTAGTACACATAGCTACTGGAAAGGAAGTGCGTATACTGAGGTATTCGTAAGTTAGTCAATTGTGTTTCTCTCTCTTTTTTAAAATTGTGCTCTTCAACATCACTTGCTTCCTCCTAAGAGTAAAAGAGAAAGAGATGTAAGGAGACAGGAGGAGCCTTTTATCTTCTCAATAGAAGAACTCGCGCTGCACTCTTGTGTGTCTTTAGGGAACTAAACAAAGATGATGAAAGTGAGATACGGACTATAGTGAAAATGGCTCCGAGGAATATGCACACTGCACTTTCAAGCAGACAGCTGCTATACGTAAGAAGATATGCCTGGATCCCTACCTCTGGAATCTCATATTTCGAAAATAACTAAACCAAAATACGGGGGGGGGGAGGANGGGGGGGGGGGGGGGGGAGGAAGGAAAGAGACATGCCTTCCGGATTTGTACAGTGGATGTGTCAGCTTTAGTGCCTACCTTCTCCGCTATTGGAGCTACCGTCATTTCTCCAAGTTCCATGTCATAATACGTCAAAGGAATGGCATATTAAAGAGGCGCTTAATAAAAGGTGAGTTAAGAGCTGCTGGTTTCATGTAAATTGTTTTAAACACGAAGCGTGCTTAAGAGATGACATCTGAGCTACTGTGTGTGTGGAAAGACGGACTATGTAGAACAAGAATTCTATCGCTCGTTAACCATGGCATGGAGCACTTCCGTTCCACGGGCTGGAGTTATGCCTCAGACAATCGTTATGGCTGGCAAGATGAATGACTTTGTAGGGAACTTGGGGTTAATGTAACCGCCGTAGCTGTTAATATGTCAGTCATCAAGGCGAACCTAAGCCTTTCGCTCCTCCACTAAACACATACAATACGTAATAACTTAAGACATAAAATACAAATATATAAAGTGGCACAAAAATACTGGTCGCAATATGGAGTGACTTCTGTTGTGAATACATCGTAGAGATCTGAACCTAGAAAACGTACATCTATTGGTACGAAAACCATCGATTTTTCCTTTTTACATATATTAAAAATCGCGGTTGTTTAAATTTGAAAATTCAGATTGTCAAAACAGCATAAATATAGAAAACCACCAAAGAAGAAATCAGCGATTGACGAGAGATTGCTGCATCTAGTAGCGCATAGACTTCAATTACCTATGATTATTATTAATTCAGATTCAGTTAATACTGCTAGTTCGTACTCAAGAAATTTTAATCTTCGTTGCTAATTTCCAGACTGGAAAAATTGGTTCTGAAGATGAAGTAACTTATTACTGGCACTATAATGAAGAAAAACACACAAACTTTAATTGTTGCAAGTAAGGAGGTTGGTCTGGAAGTAAACACAGAGGAAACTAAGTATATGTTACTGTCTCATGACCAAAGTGCAGGGCAAAATCATGACATAACGATAGGAAACAGATCTTTTGAAAATGTGCCACAGTTAAGATATTTGGCAACGACTGTAATAAATCATAATCTAACTGAGGATGAAGTTAAGAGGAGATTGAACTCGGATAGTACTAGCTACCATTCGGTTCAGAACCTTTTGTCTCTTCGTCTCTTGTCTAGAAACATAAAAATTAGAATATACAAAACTATAATATTGCCTGTGGTTCTGTACTTGTGTGAAATTTGGTCTCTGACATTAAGGGAGGGAAATAGACGGAGGGTGTTTGAGAATAGGGTATTGAGGAGAATATTTGGATCAAAGAGAGATGAAGTGACAGGAGTTTGAGAAAACTGCATAATGGGAAGCTTCGTAACTTGTACTCTTCTCCAAGTATAATTACGAGTAGAATGACCAAGTCAAGGATGATGAGGTGGGCAGGTCATGTAGCACGAATAGGGAAGAAGTGAAATGCATATAGGATATTGGTGGGAAAGTCAGGAGGAAAGAGACCACGTGGGAGGGCTAAGGCGTAGGTGGGTGGATAATTTTAAAATTAATCTTAGATTGATAGATGGGATGGTATGGATTCGATTGATGTGGCTCAGGATAGGGACCAGTGCAGGGCTCTTGTTAACACGGCAATGAACTTTCGGGTTCCATAAAATGCTGGGAAATTCTTGAGTAGCTACAGATTTGGCTTCTCCTCAAGAAGGGCTGAGGTCCCTAAGTAAGTAAGTAAGTAAGTAAGTAAGACCTTACTGGCACTATAATATATTTATTGCTCACTGGGTATTGAGTCTCGCCTGGCCTGCGGATTTCGTTCCCTTCTACACGAAGGGAAATAAATAAATGATCTGTAACAAGTTAGGAGTATTGAACTGTGTACAAATTCTGGCACCTTCGCTAGACTACGTTTAATAGCCTCGAAAATCACAGACTTTAAAGATAAATTATATTGGACGACATAAAGCTTGTTCTATAAATGTATATACACCACTTTATTCTAAACACTTTTCCCTCTGATAAATATTTAGAAAATTACCCCACATTTACGCTTGAGATGCGCTCTGAAACGCACGTACAGTGTGCATTCATGCAAGTATCCTTTATATTTGTGCAACCTTAACGATAACTGGACCGGTCATCGTAGCCGAGCGGTCTAGAGCATGCACTGTCTTCGCTCGCTCGGAAGCCGGGATCGTGTGTTTGAATCCCACTCAGGGCATGGGTGTTTAGTGTCTGCGTGTGTGCATTTTTTGTGTTTGCATACAGGTAGAGGCCTTGCGACGAGCTGTGCCCCCGCCCAAAAAATCCTACCTAATGTCTAATATCTAGTAAACCGAAATGAAACGGAGAGTTTTACGGGGAGTAGGCCAAGGCTCGTATTGCAGCTGCAGCCCAAAAGGGAAAAAACAGCAACTGGAATGTGTCGAAGAACTATTGGAACCCCCAATATAAAATCTGATGAAAATTCGTCCAGTGATTCTGGAAAAGTGTTATGCATTCAGAGTAAGAAAGAATCAAGAACAAACACATGCACTAATCAGTCTACATCGAACCAGTGCACACTCAGAACGCTCAGAACACACCGAACATATACATATACGCCCAGACAAAACGCATACTCCAAGTTTTATGACCATGTAACGATATTTATCGTGAAATATGCACACATAATATACCACACATTAACAACGCGTACATCGTAGAAATTTGTCTCTGGGCTCCACGACCGGACTTACTACGTAGAAAGCTTCTACAACAAAGACCTATAAACAACAAAACATGCCAAATTCTACACTGTAACATTGGAAACTTAGTATTAAGTTGACATACATATTTCTTAACCTCCCATACAAAATAGTTTTAAATACAATCTTTAAAATATTTTTAAGTATTTTTAAACATTTTTAACATTTCCATAGTATATTCAGCACTTTGTAAAATTTTGATATATGATATATATTTTTATATCTTATCTTTTATCTTATTTTGTATCTTCTTTTTAATTGTAATACTTACCAAGTTGAGGCAAATATTATCTTTTAGTATAAAACATGACACGTTGCACTGATATGGATCAGTATCGGTAGTTCAATAACTGTACATATTCCTATATAGAACTATGTATAACTGCCTGATGATTGTCTTGTACGACAAAAATACGTAGCAGGAATAAAAAGTCGAATTGTAAAACATTAGAAAGCTGATATACTCGTATGTTTGTGAAGGCTAATCTAGTTCCTATATATAAACGCATGGACGCAATAAATTTAGCAAGCAGTGCGCAGGGTTGCGAACCTAATAGGAAAATTATTTCTTCATTATCATAGAATTCGGCGTCTTATTACAAAAATATTAATAAAAAATCTATTGTCATCTCTTAAAAGAAAATACTTTTGCATGCCAAATTTGCATTACTAAAGGACGGTGGTACATTTTTCGGGCATACATTCATGAGCAGAATATAAATACATCAAAAACGAAAACCTATCAGTAAATAAGCATGAAATATGATTATAAAGAAGCAGACTTTGTCCAATTTAAGTTGTATACTTCATCAGTACGGAGTTTCTCTCTGCGTGCATGGAAAGGACAAGAGCGGATCAGGTTTGCATAAGGCATGGCGGTGCCGACTGCCGGAACACATAGACGACAGAGAAGAGACGCTGCGATTTCTGACCATCCTTTGGCATTTGCGGCGTTCGTGCGTGTCAAAAAGGTCCGGGAGAAGAAGATTTTATTTTTCCGGAAAATGGTCGTCTCCTCGAGATTGTCCTAGAATTTCACGCAAGAGCGACACATGCACGTAACGTAAAAAAACTGTTCTAGTTACTTTAGTTTTCGTTAGGACTTGCACTTTATTTAATTCTGAATTCATTTCTCATTGACCGCCTCTGTGGTCTAGTGGTCAGAGTTCCTGGTTGCAGATAGAGGTTCCGGGTTCGATTACCGGCGCTACCAAATTTCTTGAGAAGTAGCGGGTCTGAAACGGGGTCCACTCAGCCGCGTAAGGATAACTGAGGAGCTATTTCTAGGAAATAGCGGCTCCGGTCTAGAAACACGAGATTAACGGCCGTGAGGAACCGTTGTGCTGGCCACGCGGCACCCTCTATCCGCTAAAGTTGGCACTAACTTCGCCTCAAGCGGCGGTCGCTCATTCGGTATAAATCGCTTGCGGACTACAGGCCACTGAGTTCTTTCTTTAATTTCTCAAATTTGTCCGCGTTTAATGAAGTGAAAAAATGTTACATATTAAGAATACAACTTGTACACTTATATATCGTTGCCGATTAAACGAAAATACTTGCTGCTTGCACCGTCTACCCTGAAAGTCGTTTCAGCGCGTCTCTCTGAATCATCGATAACAATCCACCAAACTATATGACATAAAATCCCCAAAAGAATATTCAGACTCTCTAACCTAAGAAGTCGCTTACATCCTTATGAAGCGTATTGAGATATTACTGGGTAACGACCTCGAAACAAACAACGAAACAACACCCGCTGTTAGGTAAAAGATTTTAATAAGCAGGTATACGCAACCGTTACCTAGTAACGCCTTCATAAATAAACACGTTTGAACGGAAACGGCAGGAGTACAGCAATGAAAGGTGTTTTCTTCGCGGTCCATGCCGAAATGTTATAACCGAGACAAGTCAGTTCTCAGTATTCGGAATATTTGGGGCTCTTAAACTTGGCGGTGGTCAAGCTTACGACCGTTCAAGTCACTGAACTGCCGTTGTAGCGTAAGATACGTAATATAGGCGTGCTCTGCTTTGCAAAGCCTGTACTGACAGAGAACTTGTATGTAGTGCAAGGGAAGAATTTTCAATAACATACTATACGTAAATGAGATACGTACACTTGATCAAAGGCCTAGCGTATTCATAAGAGACAAACCTACCCTTTCGTCAGAGAGGATGTTACATAGGGACTATGACCGCAAAGATTAATTTCAAAAATAAATCTCTGGTCGTGAGTCTCAAGGGGCTTGACGCTAAGACAAACTGATTGGCGGTAAACCGCCAATCGTAAAGTAACTTTGACTTCGATTTTTGACTTTGTTAGTAGTTAATTGCAAGGGGACCTGTGAAGGGAAGACTTGGTCGGCGCAGTTGAGGAATCCTCATTGTTAGAAGCCGTTACCAGGAAACGACTAGTGGGGACTGTAGCAGACTTAAAGGACTTAGTGTCTTTTCTAGTGATTTGTAAAGTGCGGACATTAGCGATATTGTTGTAGTAATTTCTAGTTACGACTTGTCAAGCGGTCAATAAATCCAGTCTCAAATCCAAAACCTCGTCGAGAGTCACTCTGACACGTGACAATACAAAAAAGTAATTTTAGACATTTCAATGTAATACTTCTCATACCAAATGAATTCAACATGAACAAATATTTAAAAAAATGATAATTGCGAAAGGAGAGACAGGTGGAAATGGCCACTACTACTAGACTTTCGTGTAATCAACGCTGTGACGTATTTGGTTGAGGCACTATGCTACAAGCCGGAAGATCGCGGGTTCGATTCGCAATGAAGTCATTGAATTTCTCAATTGATCTAATGCTTCCGATCACACTACGACCCTCGGGTCGACTCAGCCATTAACAGAAATGAGTACCAGGAATCCTCCTGCGATAAACGAAGGCCGGCTCTTAAGGCTGACAACCTCATCACCGTCTGTGAGTGAATTGTTTAGAAAATGTGGGACTCTCGATTTCTCACAATCCTATGGGCCTCCATGGCCTGTTATAGGGATAGTTTTACTTTTTTACAACAGCTTACAACTCGGGTTCATACACACAAGACGTTACTCCACAGACAAAAGTCGGAGATATTTCGTCCGTCAATTTGTTAGCCACTTGCATCCCTATACCAAAAACCCGTAATACCTGCGTCAGCGACTTCACACAATGACAAAGCAAATTCTTATCAAGACAGGAAAACATTTAAACAAAAGCTATTCTCTGGCCATGAAGTAACATGTTACGGCACTCGAGAATCGCTGCTCTAGGTGATCAAGATTATTTTGGGGGCGCTTTCAGCTATACGTTTTCACTACCAAAACTACATACAGCACTGATGAAGATTCCCATTAACATGTATGTGTCGATTGAACTTACTGAACCAACACCTTTGACCCTTTTTCTACTCTGAGAAAGAAGATTCACATAACATTTCTTCATAATGCACTGTGACCATGATATAGGTGGACACTTCTTAAAATCGTCATCATCATCATCTGCGAAACTGATACTTTTGAGCCACAGACTTTCTTAGAAGCTTCTGCTAGGTTTGTTCCTGTTTTATTTCCTTTTGTTTTCAAAAGAATAATTTCTTTACCGAGTCCAACCACAAACATGTAGGGCCAGGTTCCTGCATTTATGTCTTCCAATAAGAGGATGGTCTAAGCATACCCGCAGGAACCGGGTTCATTTTTGGCGCCTCCTACGACTGGCAGGGCTACGGTGGAGTTATTCTAACCAGCCTACATACAGGGACGGACACTTATTCCCATACCTTAAGTTTTACAGGTGAATTAGATTTTTATTAATTTATTTAATGTTTACTCAAAGACACGGTCAGTAGCTCAGAATAAATAAGGCCAAACTGTACGGCGATTAGTGCATATCGGATTAAAATGGCATGAATGGAAGCGATCAGGACCATATTTGAAGTATCATCCGTGTAGTTGCCATGGGAAACTGAGGAGAACCACGAATATCTTCAGTAAAAATCATGGGACTCCCCGAATACAAGGAAGTGCCACTAATTGACCGCGGCACATTGTGTGAAATTATGAAGGGGGAGAAGTATTTTTTGGAGGTTTGGGAATGAGATAAACAATGTATGAATCTACTGTAATTCATCGTTCAAGAATTTCATTACATGTATAATTTAAATATTTTAACAAGGGCATGTATGGTAGCGTTATACTTACTGCAAACATTGGTCGATGTAAAGGATGAGCAGTTTAGTCAACAGTGAATATGCTAACGAAACATATAGTGGTTTACAAATATTCATTGTACCTATGAAAACAGTTGTACTGACAGAAATAAATACAACTGGAATCAACTATATTCGACAATACATAGGTACGGAACATAATAGCTGAAGAGTGTTTCGTATAATTGGTCAGAAATATTCTTGCAGCAGATAAATGATATATTTTCCCATGATTTCAGCTGTATATTAAGCAAGACGGAGTACTACTATAGCTGTTATTCCTGACATGCATTTCGGAGCAGGTGAACACTGAAGCACATCGAAATTGAACACAAAATTCTCTCCTCTCTCGCAGAGAGCGTACACCTATTTCCCCTGGAGACTCCGTCAGCACTCCATTATATAAATAATATTAATCACGTAGCCACAATGTTTACTCCTTACCTTCATTATGCTCCGTCACAATCTGCCATTGAGTAATGAATTCCTCTGTGTTTATTACACTGAGCAGAAGATAAGGTGTGACATGGAACGTTTTAGTGCTCAGTGACTAGGTAGGTTTCGGTAGCCATCCCCTGTTCTCAGTTCCGCCCGCTTTAATACCGTGATATGCCCCCGGGGTGGTTAGGGGCTTCTACGCTCTCTTGGCTGAGATCTGGCCCCTAACCTGTGAGGTGATAATGTTCTGCCGAGGCCCTGACGCCAAGCAATTTGTGGCGTCTGAGGGAGACATCACTGCAGGCGGTGTATCAGCTTGGAACTCAGCGGACCCGACATACTGTGGCACGTTCACCCATTGCTAGGCAACGACCGCAAAATAAGCAACTGTACAACTGATGTTACTAGGAAGTGGACCGTAAACAGCAATAGAGGGACTATGTTTTCTCTGCGGTCCGTGCCGAGAGGTTATAAGCCGGACAATTTAGGAGTCAGAAAGTTAAACTCTGCCATACGCCTCTTAGAACCATGGTTCCGGAAGTGGAGAATACATATTAATGAAAAAAAGTGCACAATTACACTCTTTTCTAAACGACTGCGACATCATGGCTGCAGTACGCATCAAGTAAAGATTTTTAACAAAACCATATCTTGGACTAAGGAAACAAAGTATCTTGGTGTTACACTTGACTCAAAATTAACCTACCGTACCCACATATCCTGTATTTTGCGCAAAGCTAATTACAGACTCAGACAACTGTCCCCTATATTAAATAAATCCTCCACAATTGACATTAATTTAGCGTTGGTAATTTATAAATCACTCCTCCGTTCCATATTGTCATATGCCTCCCCCGCGTGGGGCTATGCTGCCAACACTCACATAAATAAATTACAGACATTTCAAAATAAAGTCCTCAGGATAATAACAAAATTGCCGAGGGTAACACCAATTGCAACCTTACATGAACAGACGGGAATGTCATCAATAAAAAGTAATTTCAAGAGGTTAGCGAGGACATTGTACCAGAAATCGGTAACCAGCGAAAACAGTCAGATTCAGGCACTAGGACACTACGATCCCACTGGTGATAAACATCTGCGTCCCTTATCCCT